>NW_009911411.1:182530-200621 GCF_000696875.1 Nestor notabilis | reverse complement strand
AGGGGCTGGGAGCACCCTGCTCTAGTGGAAGGTGTCCCTGCCTGTGGCAGGGGTTGGAGCTGGAGGAGCTCTAAGGTCCCTTCAACCCAGACCAGGCTGGGATTACTCAAACTCAGAATACGACTAAGGTGTATTACTTGGGTGCACAGGGAGTGTACCTCCTTAGCATGTGCATGCATTTGGGTGGTTGCTCCTGGCGTACATACGTGCATCTAGATTTGTGCGTCGTGGTGTGTTTGCACGGGGAGAAAGTCAGTGTGTGCACAGCTCTGTCTGCGTGTACTTTCCCAGCGCCTACGAACGGAGAAAGCAAACTCACAATCAAATAAGCAGCGAGAGCAGGGGAAGGAGAAGGGGGGGAAGAGATGAGATTGCAGTTGATTACGAGCCTGGCAGCAGATGTGCTACACAAATCCAGCCCGCTGCATCCAGGCTGTTTCCATGGAGATGGAACGAGTCATTGTGAAGCTCCGGCGCGCTCCCCCGTGGCCCCGGGTCCCCACTGGCGGAGAGGGGGAGACCCAGTGATGGGGAGCTCTGATTTATTTATTCCCCCCCCGCCCCCCATGTCTGATGGTAGGATGCTCGGGGAGCAGCGCTCGCTCTTCCTCAGGAATATGGTTTCCCAAGATGCTAAATAAATGGGCAGGAGTTTCCCTGGATCGGGATGCGATTGGTTGCCGCCGCCCGGCCGTGCCAATGGGAGCCCGAGTGGCCCTCGGGTACCCGCAACATAAGCAAAGCTGGATGCTCGCCCCAGCGGCGTGGGGACGGGAGAGCGGGCAAAGGTGTGTGAAGGAGGGGGTCTGCTCCTCTCCCATGGCTATGCTGAGGTTGGATCTCCGTAGAGAGCTTCACCGGAGACCATCTGCCGCTCGCGCGCGCTGTGCCTCCCGCAGAAAGCAGCATTAAGTCATCCGCTCGCTGTCGTGTGGGAGGCGAATTTGTCGTCGGGAACGATGGAGCTAGGGGATCTCTGTAAGTAAATCCCTGCACTTTATCCTGCCCTTTCAGCCCCGGGAACAGAGCGGTGGATGGTGCCGAGGTAATGGCAAAAGCAAGAAGCAGCAACAACTGCGAATAGCGTGAAGGATTCGTCGGGTTTGTTTCGCATGTAGCAGGACGTGTTCTCCCTAATGGTTTCAGGCGTTGGACAAACTAGTTAGCTGTGTGCTTTGCCTTGGGTGGTTGTTCAGCTTAATTAAGATTAGTCTGTGAAGGATGCTGTGTTCTCCCGAGGCGTTTCAGGACGCCTCTGTGTTTGAATAGGAAAGCAAACTACATGGAGCAGAATATTATTGCAAGTCCGAGGTGCCCATATGCAGTCCCGGTGCCGGTGTAATATTAACAGACACGTTATTACTGTGGTTTGTCACACGCTGGTTTAAACCCTGAGCCAAGAAAACGTGAGTTGCTCGTCATTCCTCACTGTGTTCAGCACAGGGAATCGTTGCTTTTCCTGCCTTTTATGTTAGTTTGTTGGGGATTTTTAAATTCATTTCTTCTTTGGAGAAGGGTTTTAAAACCCAGATTAAATTCAAAAGCTTTGCTGCTTGTTGGTGAAACAGGTGAGTACATGTGAAGTGTGGAGTTTCCTTTTTCACCATTGCGGGGCATGAGTTAGAAGTTGATTCCTTTGCCTGCTGGGACTCTGCTTTTGATTCTGTGAAGCAGAAATGGTATATTTAGAAGGGGGAGGGTGTGTGTGTGTGCAAATCTGTCCCCCTGTAGCCCTCTGGGGTTACTTGAATTACACCAGCCATGAATTCAGCTCAGCATTGTTCATGTTTTATCAGGTATTAGCCGTTAGAGTGGGAGCTTTGCTGGGTGACTCTCTGCTTTAACCCTCTCAGGGGCTGTAGTCGTCTCATCTGGTTTGTGAAAATACACAGGAGAAAGGGAAGAAACGGGAACAAAAATATTTAGGAGCAAACTCCTGTATTTTCACTCTCTGCCTGAGCTAGTCGTGTGTATCGGGAATTTTACAGCAGCCAAACTAGGTGCAAACATCACATGAAGCCGGCTGCTTTTTAGAGGTCCATTTTTGGTGTCTTTTTAGAACTAGACACACAGCAGCTTTTCTCCCAGTGCTGGGAGCTGCTGGGAAGTTACATTGGTGCCTGGGGATCTCAGGCTGAGCGGAGTGATAATTTTATTCCAGTATGGTTTAACTGCTCAGCTTTGCTTTGGAGACACTACCTTGCAAGTTGTGGCAGGAAGGTGTGTTTGTGGAGCTTGTCCCTTCAGCTGAAGGAATCAGCATCGCCTCAGAGTTGATGCCAGAAGGAATTGTCAGTGTTTTCAAGAACTGTTTGATCAAAATAAATCAGAAAATACAGAACACAGAATTCAGGGCGCCAAATCAGTGAGAGTGTCTGTTGATGAGGGCTATATTAAGCTCCTCTCTGTGCACTTCTGAGTGCACAATGTGTCACAAATGCAGGAGGACCCCACATTAAGCCTGAATGGTTGCCTTTTCTGAAGACATAGATGTAAGTTGCTTCTCCCTGTGTTTCCCAGGGGTGTTTGGGCCACCCCTTATTGAAATGATCTTCCCAGTCATCTAGTGGCACTGAGCTTAAAACCAATGCCATTTCCCTAATCCGTGCATAAAAAAGAGGTAACTGTTAGCTCTTGGTGCAGCACTTGGTTGTGTTTAGCAGTGCTGCAAGTGCCAAGAATGAAATTCCTGTAATGAAGCAGATATTTAGTTGCTATGTCACCTTCCCCAGGGGCTCGTATTTACTTAGAACCAAGGGAGCTGAAAACCCCATCGCGTACAGCAGTCTAGGCAAAGAGGTGTGCCCACTGCCCATCTTGGAGATGGATGCTTTGATCTAGGCTGACATACTCTATACAAAGCTGAGGGAGAGCTTGGACTCTCGTACAACTGGGCATGGTTAGTTCCTGAGTTAAGGCTGGTTATTTTGAACACCTTTGGGATGCATCAAAATGATGCTCTGTTGCACCTTTGGGTGGTTTTAGTTCTATACCTACTACCTTCTGCTTGATTTTCTGATAGATAATGTGAAAGTCTAGGAGAACATTGCCTTCTAAGGTCACCACAACTCTAAAGATGATATTCCAGGTCTTGTTAGCACTCCAGGGATCTAGTTCAAACAACATAAACCTCTCAAGTTTAGTCACTAGCATTAGGCAAATACTGTGTGACTGATAGATTTCCTGTATCTCCCATAACCTTGTTTGAAGGGATTTGTTTGCTTGTCTATCCCTGTGCATTAGCAGAGGGGGGGGGGACGGGGAGGGAGAGAGACAGCCTCTAACTGCTGAGCTTTGGGTAGTGCATCGGATCAGTCTGTCTGAGGCTTCAACCCACAGTGGTGCCTGAGGTAGGAAAACTCGTGTCGCAGTCAAAGCCATGCTTGCATTAGGTTTTTGACCTGATGGTGCAGAGAACAGTTGCTTGTCATTACTGCTTGGGGATGATCTATGTGGGAGAGGCATTACAGATTCCCAGGCTATAAGAGTTCCAGCAACAGAGGAGTGAGTAGGCTTCAGTGAGAGCTGTGGCATGCTGGCAGCAGTTGGGAGGATGCAGAAGCTGAAAAATGCTGTCTTGGAGTAGCTTTAATTGGTTGCATTGGAAAACACTTGGTTCAGGGGACTCATATGTCTTGTAAAATGCTCGGTGCCAGACCAGATTGGCATACCTCCATTGACTTACATGAGAAGCCACCAGACCTTGATCCCATCTTCAGTTTTATGCTTACGTTTTTCTTGGAAGAGCAAGGTTTTTACACAGGCAGCAGGTTGTTTTTCCTCTCTGTTTCCCTCAGCAACAGTCATGTTAAACACCTGGGTGGGGTGAGCACTGCACAGGTTTTGTCTTGTTTCCGTGGGATTTAACCTTAATGGGTTACCCTTCACCTGCTCACAGAGCTCATTCATTGCCAGGTTGGACACAGGGGCTTGGAGCAACCTAGTGCAAGGTGTCCCTGCCTGTGGCAGGGGGTTGGAACTGGATGAGTTTTAAGGTCCCCTCCAGCCCAAACCAGTCTGTGATGCTTTAGTCTGTGCTG
Source organism: Nestor notabilis (assembly GCF_000696875.1). Taxonomy (NCBI): domain Eukaryota; kingdom Metazoa; phylum Chordata; class Aves; order Psittaciformes; family Psittacidae; genus Nestor; species Nestor notabilis. The sequence continues at coordinate 196,581 of NW_009911411.1, read as the reverse complement.
GAAGCGTAGAGCAGAAATGCAGAAGGGAGGCTTTATGTGTGTCCAGAGGTACTGAATTTAAATGTTTCATTCTAACCCTCCTTCAGGCTCAGTAAAAAACATCGTGGTCATTCATGTACTGGGTAAACAGGTTCTAGAGCCACCACCAGTCTTCTGTTTTGCCTCAGTTGTATTTTTGTTTTCACCCCTTTCTTCAAGCGAACTACAATTCAAGTGAGCTACAACTTTCACACAAGCTACAAACCAAATACTCTTCTTGAGTTGGCTCAATGTGTTTACATCCGAATGAATTGCAGCCAGTCATAACTCCAGATCAGACTAACTGCTCAAATGAGGCCGCTTCCTTATTTTTGTGTCTGGGGAAAGCAGGCAGAGTTACTCTGTGCTAAGACGTGTGGCTTACGTAGAGCATCATGGCAAGTGACAGGGAGCCCTCACTCCCCGTTCAGTACATGCACCCTCGCATCACACACGGCAGGCACACACAACAGAGCCACACCAAGCACAGAACAAAGATGGAACAGCAGTAAAACAAAGAGGAGTGACTCGTGAAAAGCCCATTGATTTGCTTGACACCCGTTTTGTTCAACATTGTGCCGCGCTGCTCTGAAAATTCCTGTGCGTCACCAAGTTGTGAGAACAATGAGGACTGTCAATTCCAGCACATTTTACAGACCTGTCATTATTCTTCCATTGTCTTGATGCACTCGGAGGCATGCAGAGGGGGGGTTGGCAGGAGTTCAGGAGTGGTCTTATGAAGAGGAATTGCATGTCGCTGCCTCAAGTTTGTTGTCATTCGCAATAAGAGTTTAGCCCAGCGCAGGCCCATAGAAGCGTGTCTGCCCCCGTCTGAGCGTGCTGCTTCTGTGGTGCTCATTTATTTGGTCTCTTAAGAAAGATCCACAAGAGCAAATCACCACTTTTGACCCTTCTTAACTGCAAAAATATAAAAGCAAGAAATTGTAAATATTTTTCTATGTGTTGGCTTCGGGTCTTCCCGAGAACTGCAAATTCCTTTTGCTCTGCAGTGTTGGTTTGCCCCCCAGTGAAGAAGCAGCAGCACCACACACCCCACACTCCCCATCTTTAGGAACTACAGGAACTGGCACAGGGTGCCCAGAGAAGCTGTGGCTGCCCCATCCCTGGCAGTGTTCAAGGGCAGGTTGGACACAGGGGCTTGGAGCAACCTGCTCTAGTGGAAGGTGTCCCTGCCCGTGGAACTGGAGGAGCTTTAAGGTCCCTTCCAACTCTAATCATTCTATGATTCTACAGCCCTTCTTAGAGACATGCCTGTGTGAGGAGAAGCATGACAGGAAGAAAGATTGGCTTTGTATCAGGGAGACTCAGTTTTAAGTTCGTTCCTGAGAATTAGAGGCCAAGTAACTGGACAGTGGGTTTTTTTCCATACTTACTCTTTGCAGGGTAGCATCATCTGCATGCATACCTCACCCAAATAAAGTTCCAGTACAATAAGGGTCGTGACATTCACTCTGAAAATGAAAGTATGAATTGAGTTATGCATTCTTGGCATCAATAACTTGCAGAACCCGTAAGTTTTGCAGTAAGTCAGCAGAATTTTGAGAAGTGTGCAGGGCACAGATCCCTTTTTTATGGACTTCACACAAATTCTGGCCAGTTTCACGGCTTAAAAATTCAGTGGTTAAAAACAAACCATGTGAAAGTCAGACCTCAGAGGACACACATGACCTTCATAGGAACTGGAACTTTGATTAGTTGTAGTTTGGGCATTTGAAACTCCTCTGTAATGCACAAAATCAGCCTTGTAATGGAGTGAAAAAGGAGATCTTTGAATTAATGCTAGCACATTGTCAAATTAATACATCAAATAGTATACTCTTACCCTGAATTGATGGACTGCTTTTATCAGCACTTTTGATGTGGCAAAGAAAGCGCTTGTTCCATAGCTACAAACCCAACTCTCTTAGTCTTCCCTTGTCTTTGAACTTCAGTTTCCTTAAGACTTGGAACGTGGTGATACAGAGAGCAGCTTTCACAGCTAAATACTTCAAGATTCACATCCAAAGGCCTATTAGAAGCCACACAAAGGGATTTTCTTTTAGATGAGGTTTTCAAATATCTGTTAACTTTCTGGCGTGACCTCTGGATTTGCTCCCAGTCTGCATTTAAAGAAAGCGAATCTACCCACATGTGGTTATCTCCCGAAAGATCAAAGCTGTCACTGTATCCTGACACCGGTGAGAATGAAATGGATCTAAAAAAAAATAGTGGGGGAAATGGTGAAGAGATTTGAATGAGTTCACATTTATAAGAGACACGCACCCACGGATCTTGGGAGCGGAGGGAAGACTTTCGGGATTAGCGGCAGCTCTTCTGTGTGGAAGCAGCTGAACGTTCCTTTGTTAGCCTCACCAAGGTAATTAAACAGGCTCGGAGACATAAACACAAATAGATTTCCTGGTTCCCTACAAACACAGCTCTGCGAGTGCTTTGCTGTGGAAGTTGGTAAGGTTCTAACTTGAGACTGGGTTTTCTGCCTGGTGCCTAACAGAAGCGACTGCAAAGGATGGTGTTATTCTGTGCCGCCTTTGGAGCCCCTCATCAAGGGGTGGCGTCTTTCCTAGTTTCCACCCTTCTCTGGCAAAGTGTAAGCTGTCATGGATTACCCCAGCTCCACTGAATACTTCCTGAAGGACTGCCATGACTGTCCGATAGGAATCTGCAGAGCGAGGAATGCAGCTCTGCTCATCTACTTGTGTTCCTTGCTGGCCTGTGTGAAGGCAGCAGAGCGGCTTCGCAGAGCCTGTCCATCCTCCCTTTAGACACACGGTGGGTATAATGCATAGCAGAGTCACAGTGTGCATTTTGTTGCTTTTGTCACCACCACAAGGTTATCACCTCTGCATCTGATAATTCAGCTGAGGAATGCTGTGGGTGCAAGAAGCTTGCTCTGTAAGAAAACCAATTCACAGTCCCTGTATTTGACAGAGGGGGTTAAAATGTACGTGTGGCACTAGCCACAGGGAAGGGAAGGACCACAGAATAACCAGTCTTTTCTCCTGACTCTCTCTGTGCCTTCACAAGAGACATTCTCTCCCTCCTCCCCATACTCACCTTTTGTAGGGTGGAATGAAGCCATTCGGCTGTCAGAAGCTCTGCTCAGCTTTCAGGAAAGGGATCCTCCCTGATGAGAGATTCTTTATGGTCTGTTCAAGCTCTTGGAGCCCTGCTTTGAAAGAGCTACAGCTGCATAGAGGTACATAATGTCCATGAAATCTCACTTGTACGTGACTAGCTGTTTTGTTGCATAGAGTAATAGGCAAAAGCTTGAGTTAGTTAGAAATACATCTGATGCTTTGTGACTGCAATGAGAAGTTGCATTGTATTTATATGTTAATAGTTGGTCTTGAATTTTTCTGCTTTTAAATGCCATTATAACGTGGTTAAATATTTAATAGAAGAGTGAAAAGTCCATTCACAATTATTTCACAAATAAATTCCTTTGTTCTCACTTCCCAACTTACCTTTTAAAATCCCCTGTTCACCTTATCTCAAACAGCAAGATAATGTTCTGGGGTTATGCTTAGAATATCTTAAGTCCCATTTTCAATTGCAAGTGGAATTATGCTCATTTCTATTGGTACAGAAAAGGTACAAGTGAATCTCAAAATCTGTTCTGCTCGCTCATGGGTGACATTAGGTATCAGCTCACCTTAGCATGCAAAAGTCATGCTTTTCATCATTTGAAAGCCATGGGACCTCTGCTCCAGACTGAACTTTGCACCAATCCCAATAAGTTTTTACTGCTAAAGGTTCTAGCCCAGCAAATCTTAAGGCTTTGAATTTGTATTATATATTTAAGGTATAAGGTAGAAACATCTAACCATGAATTTCTTTGGTGGGGTAAATATCAAGTGTTTCAGGCATATCAGATCTGAGCATTAGCAGTTATCATTGATTTGGTAAGACAAACAATCGCTGGATATGTGTGAGATTTTGGGAGTTATAAAGGACTCTGCTGCCAGATTTCAGCCAAGCAGAAAATAGACACCTTTCTAATCCTGTTAACTGTTACTGGCAATGAATGAAACAGTGGTTTTTTCAGTCAGAGATGCATGACAGATTTCTAATGTGGAAAGTACAGGAAAGGCCCACAGCTAATTGTATGATTTTAAACTTAAACACCAGAGCTCAGTTGCAGCTTGTTCCACAAGTTTGCCTGAGCTGTAATTTAAAGGCTTTATTGCACCAAAATCCCAGAAGTTGCTGCTGTTTGCAATAGTGGCCTGCTGAAAGATGATCAAAGTGTGTAGCACTTGTGATTATAAAGAAATGTGCCCATTTCATCGTGATCTCCTTCATGAACAGATACCTGGGCCTGAATTCAGATCCCTCAGATCATGCCCTTGATCTGGTGTCTTCATTATTGCCTCTGCATCATTAGTACTGGCAAGCTATGTAACCTAATGAGGGTATGGCTCATCTCTGGTGCCGCAACCCATTTGGAGCATCTATTGGTGGCCAGTGCCACGGAGCACCCATGAAAGGTGAATGCAATAGGTTGGGCGGGTGGTGCAAACTCAAGAGCTGCTTAAAATGAACACCAGTGCAGAAGGAGAAGCCTCGGTTGTGTTGAAACAAGTGCTAAAACTCCCATGGGTTTCAGGCAGGTCGCTAGAATCAAGGGGTTGTCTTCCTCCTGAAGTGGTCAAATTGTCCTGTGAAATCAGTCAAAAGGCAGCTGCTCCTAAAGAAAATTAAAGATGTCAAGAGCTCTGTGTGAGTCAGTTGCAAAGCAAGCAACAACTTTCATTATCAATATATAAAAAAGGATGTTTGTTCCACCAGGGATAACAGCTTGTTACTTGCTTTGCTCTCAGGATGCAGGGAGAAAGGAAGAGAAAGTACGTACTTGTAGCCAAGTTGGCTGCTACAGTCCAGCAACACAGTCAATCAAATTGCTTCCTCATTCCAAGTCATTCTGTAATAGCACTGATTTATCTCGCTGCCATGCAATTGTCTCCTGTTGATAATTGCAGTTCTGTCAAAAGAAGGCAGAGATTTTGCTGAAAACCTACAAGCTCCTCTTACCAGCAGCGAGCAGTAGGAGAGCAGAGTAAGACTTCCTTCTTTTCACTGATGCCTATAAATAGTGCATGCTAACCCTAACAGCCTCAAAGACGTAGGGAATCTTTTTTTAAGAGAGAAGAATCCACTGTTTTTAAAGCCACATTGACTCAGCAGAAGTAGATGTGTGCAGTTTGGATCATGACAGGTTGATAATCAAGATAATCAAGCCCTGCTGTGAAGGTTTAGCTCTTTAATTCTGGCTGTAAGGTTTAACATTTATTTTAACCCTGCAGTGGAATAGCACCAGTCTTGGTATAACAGCCAGAAAGGAGGCTCCTGCGTTGTCATAGAGCAGTTTGGATTGGAAGGGACCTTCAAAGGTCATCTAGTCCAACCCCTTGCAATGAGCAGAGACGTCTTCAACTAGATCAGGTTGCTTGTATATATTGAAACAAATAATGTCTTATTTACAGCTTTTAAAATGTAGTTTCCTGTACCTCCAGTTTTCAATCTGTGCGTGAGAGAGGCGATAGTTATCCAAAGTGCATTTAATCTATATCTAAGAATGGATTGCTTCGTATCAGATTCTGCAGTTCTCCTTTGTGCTAAGCAGAACTACTCACAGGAGCTGTTGTATGGATTTCAGTGGGATTACTCCGATATGCAAGTGCTATTCAAGCATGATTTGAGCTACTTCAGAAAGTGAATGAAGTTTCTTAGGAAAGCTGACACCCTTGGTCTTGGCGACAGGAGGCTTATTTTAATGACACTACTACACCTGCATCCAGTTAGGAATTACTGGAAAATGCAGATTGATGTAATAGGAGGTGATAACCAGAATGCTTGGCGTTGCTGATGTAAGAAGGGCAATGGTTTGTTCTGTTATAAATAATCAGGGAATGCTCCACCTCTTGGTTTGCCCTGTAGTCCTGGAAGACTTCTTACTAGTACAGTTCAGAGGCTTATCCCCGGAAATGTAAATTTCTGCAGCACACGCAGATCTCTCTATTGCCAGGTTATTTTTACTTTCCCTGTGATTCTAGGCAGACTTAAAAGGCTTCAGAAAACCATGGCTAAATTAATACATGTACCATACGGACAAATGTGGAAGTGAAAGGCGGCTGTACAACAGCCTAAAGATGTTACCTACCATTCAAGTTATTTTCCTGCTGGTATCAGTCTTGAGGAGGAGTTGCATTTGAAATATTGTACCCATAAAGAGGTATGAATTTGAAAAGGAAGAAAAAGAGCCTGTTTCTACTATTCTGTATTTTCAGGTTGGATAGAAAGGATGGTTAAACTGTGTGTGTTTGACAGCAGCAGTTGATCACTTGAGATTCTGTCTGCTCTGCTCTTAATCCCGTGGTAATTCGGGATCCTTAACCACCAGTTTCTAAACTTGATAATCCAAGTGCACTGCAGTCAGTTGTGTTGGTCTCATCAAGAGCCACACTGGGCTTTCTGGTCTTTAAATAGTAAGTGGCTTAACCTAGCAGCCAGTTAAGTGTGTTGGATTTGATTTTAAATGAGTTTGGCCCTTCTGATAGTTGGTTTCAGTGCAATGCTTAGATGCCATGCTTTCCTTTGGGTCTTTCAAGGATGCCCTTACTGCACCACAAAAATCATCCCTCCTTAGGAATCCCACCCTTGACAAAGCTGCTGTTAGCATTATGGGAAAGAGCTTTCCTGTGCAGGCTGTTTCCTTTGCAGTTCACTGCTTCCCTGAGTGCTTTGTTTTAGTAAGGCTTGCCTTGCCACAGGGAATAAGAGGGAATACCTCATGGTAACCATCAAAGAGTTCATTGCAATATCAAGCAGATGTCCTACCCTATGCGTTCTAGGTCATAATTAGGAGGAACAAGAAAGGGAGACGGTTCTTGGCCATATTGCTGAACAATACCTTCCTCCCCCAAATGCTGTTAATGAACCTTCAGAATTAGGCGGATCTCTTTTTAAATACTAAATCATATGGCCTTGCAGTCCTGTCAGTTTTATTTTAGAAATTCATTCTTAAGATAAAGGAATTTAGAAGCAGAAGTACCAGGATAATGCTGTAAAGCATTTCTAGACATCTATATTCTAGATGATCTTCAAGGTCCCCTCTAACTCTAACCAAAACCAGTGGCCCCGTTTCAACAGTGCGAGTATCAGGAATTAGGCTGTGGATGTTTATAGATGCCATCCAGTAGCTTTTCATTGACATCAGTGGGTACTCAGGATTGCTCCAGCTTACCCCTAGGGAATGTAATAAATTCCATATTGGCAAAATTAATAACTGCTGCTCTCTTCTATCATGTGGATTAGCAGGAGGTCATCTCTTCCGGAGATCTTTAGTCTACTTCCTTAAACCCAAGGTAATTAGTAAAGGGACCTGTCTCTAAAGCTCTGGAAAGGTGAACCAGAGCTGCTCTGAGTGTTACCACAGCAGAATGATGGCCAGAAAGTACTCTGCAAGATCCAAGAGAGGAAGGCAGGGTGCAAGTCCTGGCAGTGTTTGAGAGCGAAGAGTGAACAGTGGGGAAAGGCAGGACTGTAAGCCAAGATTGGTTGTGGCTGTGTTGTAGCTGGCAGTCTGTGTTGTGAAGGGAAGAGGGAACATTTGTGCCATATCCAGCATGGAAATACCAAGACCAACCTTGAACGAGAAGGTATTCTTTGTATGTGGCATATCTTATTAGCTGAGGACACTTGTAGTTAAAGCACTATGATTCTAGTTTCTTAAGGGAGATGTGAAATTTCCTTTAACAAAAGTGGGTTTATAGAGAAGCAAGAATAACCAGTGCTATGTGCTAACCCTGAAAGCTCTCCTGATATTCAGTTAAACTTATTTCTGGCTCACTGGGTCCAAATGAGGGCTGTCTTCCTTCAAAACTCATTTATCAGTGTTAAGAGCTAAATTTGGGTCTGAAAGAGCTAGAATGTGGGTAAATTATACTTTGTAACGTGTGTGAAAATATATGATAGACCATAGCTGGGCATTGTTAAGGTTTAGACTAGACCAGTGATACCAGTTTGGTTATCGATTGGGTAATGTTGGGTCAAGTAAAAGCTCAAGGTCATGGACTGCTTCAGTGTTATGTGATTGGGGTGGACCCACACCATGGCCAGGGCCAATGTGTCCTCCTTCTGTGCCTGTATCCTCTTTCAGAACAAGATGCTGTGTCATGGGAAGACTTGCAGGTTAGCTTCTTGGAATGAGGGAACCCTCAAGAGAAGGAGAAGTAGAGAGAACAGGCCATATTTATTGTTTTGGAGACGGGAGGTAGGTCACCTTCAATGAGGTGTTTGTTACAGGGGTCTTGTTTCTGCAAGTGCTGGGGTAGGAAAAAGTATTTGAGTAATTTCTGTATCATTCCAGTGCTTCCAGTTACATTGGGATGCGTTAGTTCATCAAGACGAATAAGAGACAGTGTAACATCTTCACCATGTTGGCTAAATAACAATCATCTTCAAGGAAGGCAAGGTTGGAAATAGAAGAATAAGCTACCAAAAATGTGTCCCTGAGTATAAAAAGTGCTGAGTCCTGGGATGTTTCTGCTGTTAATGCTTTGCCTCTCCACCTCCTTTTTTCTTTTTCTAGCTTAATAGTGGCAGCTGATACAATAATGGGCTATGCAGAGTTTTACACCTAAGGTACACAGCCACATTTAGAACCTGACAGTGTTCCCTTTCTGGAACAGGAACACTGCTTGCAGCCCACAACTGAAACAATTGGCTATAACACAGAAAGCTGCTTCATTAAAGAAAAATAAAACTGTTCTTCAGCTTGCAGATACATCTTAAGAATTTGTTAAAAGAAAGCAGAAGAAAACTATTCAAGTAGACAGATGAACAAGCCTCAGAGTACTTAACCGGATCTTGTGGGGTTTGAGAATATAAAGTATTTAAATTAAAAGTCATTTGAGACAATAGAAGAAAGGGCTCTGACAACAGCAGAGGGAGCAGAATAGAAATGGTAATGTTGCTGTATGTACCTGCTTGCACTAAAAACAGCAACTGAAAGGAGGAATTTGAACTAAACTCTGTGAACGTCCTTATAGATCTTATTAATGGATTGTTCTGTTCCTCTCCCAGTTTCTCTTGACCCTTTTCTGAGGGTTAAATTAATCCCTTGAGCAGCTCAGCTCAGGATAATGAAGTTGCCCCTGGGGTACCGATGTAGCCCTTGGGTTTGACCTACAGAAGTCTGAGCCTCTATTTTCAGGGAGTTTTATTTATGTTGGACTAACCAAAACCATCCTCTCCATTCCCCAACCTTATCCACTCTTCTGTGTAGCATAAAGAAGGTTCCAGTGCCTGGCCTCTTCCAGCCTATCCATGCCTAGCAGAGAAATAGTGGAGAACTCTGCTAATGGAGGGAACTTAATGACCCTAATCATGTTTGTGAGCAAAAAGTGTCATGTTCTGATAGAGCTGATGTGGGCAACATTAACAATGTGAGGGGACGGTTTGGATTCCTCCAGGCTGTTGCTTGTGTTTCTGGAGCCGTTGATATTGCTTGCATTCAGCCAGAAAGGCAGAGTCTTGTTTGCTGGAGGTGAAAGCAAGGCATTAAACTGGCCATCTGGAATTTGATCTCAGGTAGATAGTTTGAAATGCCTGTTCCAGTTCCTATCTATTAAATTTTTAACAGGTTTCAAACCAGATGCTTTTTTCTTAACATTTAGATACATTTCTGTCCACAAATAGTACCAGTTTGGGGTCCAAACTCTGGCTTTATCCAGTGTAAGAGACAGATTGTCAAGTGGTCCAACATTGCCTTATTGTTCTGAGAATTTTGTCCACGATAACTTTCCTCTTTCTTTTCTTCCTTTGACAAGCTTTTCTACTTTGCTTATCTTTTATTTCCACATTCTATTCTATGATTCTTCTTTCTGTCATTCCAGTGTGCAGCTACCACAAAGTGGCCAAGCAGAGGCTGGTGCTTTGCTGCGAGTCGTCAAAAGCAAAATAGCACAGAGAGAGAGGGAAGCTGTCCTCTTGAGAGCAGAGTGAGAAAGCATTTGGCTCCTTTACCTCAGTGCCAGGAAAGCTGGGTGGAACCAGCCAAATCTGCCCTTCCCCTTCTTTAACTCTGTATGAGTTGAGGTTTAAGCTGGATTTAAAACAGCCTGTATATATTGATTTATTTCTTCACAAATCAGGAGTCTTGGCTCATCTGGCTTATCGTAAGCATGTCAGGTCAGTGTTCAATAACAGCAGAGACAGGGGTTTTTGTCATGGACAATGGATGGCTTCTGACAATGTGGAACTCTCCAGTGGTATGGAGAGCACCACTGTACTCAAATTTGAGAAAGTTAAGTTTTCTTATGGTCAAAACCAGCCTGTGAACACTAAAAGGGAATTTACAGGAGGTGCTTAACACATACCAGGGATGTTTCTGATGGGCAGGCTGTGTGATGGTCCTTTGCTGCTATAAATGTTGAGTTACTTGACTAGCATCTGTCAAGAGGGTATTTTCAGACCAAGGAAAGAGTGGGGGGCTAAGAAAGACTTTTCTCAAGGGCCGTAGTTGCGTTGGATTTGTTTTGCACTGATCCTAGAGAATGCTGGTTAATACAAATCATTTTGCATTGCATCGCTTGACCAAGGCCTATAATCATGCCACTACTTCAGCTGTGCCTGATTGAGAAGTCCCCAGATTAAGCAGAGTACTTAGGGTGAGGAGTCCCCTCTTTGCCAGCTGGGAGGCTGAAACCAGCTGCTTTCTGAAATCTGAAAGAAAGAATCTGTGAACTGCTTTATGAAATGGCCTCTTCTTCATTACCCTGATCTCACAAGTATGCTGAAGGCTGCAATCAGCTTTTCTTTCCTTTTCCTTTTAAATCAGGCACATGAAAGGAAAAGAATAATGTATATTGAACTGAAAAGGATCACTTGGGTCATCCACGTCCCATCCCTGGATCTCAGTACTAGACGTTACAGCAGAGGAGACCATTAAACTTCTGTTCCATCTGTTCTGTTGCATGCTTCAGGACACATATCCCAATGCCCTTTAAGCCATGTAGATCTACATGGAGAGCTAAGTGGCCTGTATAAAGTGCCATCCCTTGATCAAGGGGACTGCTTATCTCAGGATTTCATTTATTAAATTAAATAGTCTCATAATAAAAATTACATTTCTTAGATGAAGTTTCTGGGTAATGCAGAGGAAGGCAAAAGTATCCAACATTTTCAGTTGCTCTCCTGCATCTTGTTCTCTTAGCCCAAAGTGGCCTTGGTGTAAATCCTGAGTGTGTGAGCAAAGCCCATCAATGAGCACGAGAGATACTACCTGTAGCATTAACTTCTCCTGTCCGCTCTCTCAGATGTAGCAGTTGCCAGTCTTCAGTGCTGTGGCAATCAGTAATTAGGTCTATGCAGCCTAAATACTAACACAGTGTGTAAATTCAAGGGACTGAGTTGGGTTTTGGTAGTTTAAGTAAGAGAAGAACCTTCTGGTAGTACCCAGAATATGGTGCTTGCCAAGCTTTTAACTTGCCTTTATTCAGGTAGTGAAAATTGGTAATACTTAAGCAGAATTTCTGAGTATCCATGAACATGTCAAACTCCAGTGTAGTTCTTAAACTCGGCTTATATTTTCTCATTACTATTTCCATGAGGTTTCTCTTCTTTTTAAGGAGTGTTCTTATTGCTGTGACCTCCTGTCACATTAGCAAATGAGGCATGGCTTCACCAGCAAAGGCTTGGGATAGGGGCACTGTTTGCTTTCTGGGAGGATAGGGCATTATCTGATTGACACAGAACAGTAACTTAGTGGTAGCTAGACCACATCTGGCAAAGCACAGTGGCCAAATGGGTATTGCAAATATGAGACTTGGTTAATAATGACAGGCTGAGTTGGGCTGGGTCAGCCTGGAGAAGAGAAGGCTCCTTAAGGGGAGACCTTAGAGCAGCTCCAGTGCCTAAAGGGGCTCCAGGAAACCTGGAGAGGGGCTTTGGACAAGGGATGGAGGGACAGGACAAGGGCAATGGCTTGAACCTGCCAGAGGGGAGACTGAGATGAGCTCTTGGGCAGAAGCTCTTCCCTGTGAGGGTGCTGAGGCGCTGGCACAGGGTGCCCAGAGAAGCTGTGGCTGCCCCATCCCTGGCAGTGTTCAAGGCCAGGTTGGACACAGGGGCTTGGAGCAACCTGCTCTAGTGGGAGGTGTCCCTGCCCGGGGCAGGGGTTGGAACTGGGTGTGCTTTAAGGTCCCTTCCAACCCAAACCAGGCCACGATTATCAGCTGGACATTTTTGTTGTCAGTTGTGAAGGGTAACGGTGCACACCCAGTGCAGGAGACAAAACCAGAAACTTCTCCCCACACACCAAAAAAAACGATTAAATAAATCTGGGAGCCTTTTGTTTTCAAGGAATGTTAAAAATGTCACTTTTCATAGTTGGGTATCTCTGCCTTGTGTGTGACGTCCCTGCTTTGCACACCAGATGAAAGTCACATCTGTGGCTCCGTTTGTCTAATAAGCAGTTTTCCTGCAGGCTCTCTAATACTTCTCCTGAGGGGAGTTCACAGACCTTATCTGAGACGAGGAATTACTTTGTTGTGGCTTTGACATGCTCTTTAAACAGTACTCAAAAAACCATCTAAAACCACATTATATGAAGAGGATTCTTTTTGTGAGTCTCGGTGGAGAAAGTAAGAGTGAGAAATTTCCCTGTTCCATTTTCTGGCTTTGCTCCATTTCCTCGCCAAGGGCTGGGAAGCTGGTTAGGTCATAAGGCTTGGTAATTAATATTAAAACAAACAAAAGCAAACCTAAAAGACTTTTTGCTGCTCTTCAGTGTCTCTATTCACCTGTTCTCATCATCATTTAGGTAGCTCCCAGACTGGCATGTATTTAAGTGATGTCCTACTTCCATTGGTATGTGCTGTACAGATCACAGAATATATTCCTCATCTGCTAGAATAATCCTCGTTCTTTAGACCACTTATTGAAAAACACTTACACTGTTCCTGCTTTCTCCATCCCCATCCCGTGAGCTTGTGGGATAGGCATGTTGCTAGCTGGTGGTGTGACAGAATGCTGACCTGCTGGGAGCTGATCACTTTGAGTTGAACCCAGGGTGCTCTTCAGGGCTGGTTTCAAACCCTGGACCTCTCCATGATTTATGGTAGCTGTTGCACTCTTGCATTAGCTGAAATGGAAAGGGATGCAGGTTTATGATGCTGTGGTTGGTCACTATCTTCAATAGGATTTTATCTCTGGGTGTGGAAGAACTATTCAGTTTAAATCTTAGGCAGAAGCTCTGTCCTGTGAGAGTGCTGAGGCGCTGGCACAGGGTGCCCAGAGAAGCTGTGGCTGCCCCATCCCTGGCAGTGTTCAAGGGCAGGTTGGACACAGGGACTTGGAGCAACCTGCTCTAGTGGAAGGTGTCCCTGCCCGTGGCAGGGGTTGGAGCTGGATGAGCTTTAAGGTCCCTTCCAACCCAAACCAGGCTGGGATTCCATGATCCTGTTTTCAGCAAATTGACCATGGAAAGCTCTGTGAGGACACTCCTAGGGAGTGACAGCCTTTGAGTCGCACTACCTTACCCTGTTGTGGCAGTGAAATCCAGCCACTCACCTGAAGAAACTGGGTCAGAAACCAGAGGTTAGTTCTTCCTTCTCACCTCTTTCAGGCATGCCTGTAGTTTGTGATGCAAATGTCAGTCTGCAAAGAGCCAGGCTTGAGATCACCCCTGCATTTCATTCTTCTTGTTTGCTTTGCTCTAGAATTCATGTTCACTTTCAAAGGCAAACACTCTGAAACATCACGTTAAAACCTCTGCCCTGCTTGAGATGAATGGTTATGGTTAGAACAGTAACGGCAGCAGCCACCTTTCCAAAAAGGAAGTGTTTTGGTTGTTTTAGGGTGGTGATGCCTGGGCTTTTGTTAACATTACATCTCAGCTTGGCCTTGGCAGGGAAGTGCCATGCTGCTGCTGGAACAAGACAGAGAAATGGGCTCTTTAGCTTTGACATCCCGTTAGCATTCTGGAGGATCCCCAAGGCCCCATGGAAACC
>NW_009911411.1:144860-182518 GCF_000696875.1 Nestor notabilis | reverse complement strand
AACGTAACCAAGCCTTGCAGCAAGGGAACGTTTAAGGGGTGGGGGGATACATGGCAGTATTTCCTTTTGGACAATCCCACTATTGACGTGGAAACCAGCAGGGTAACAGCAAAGACGGATTGCAAATTTTGCCAGTGCCGACAGGTAAATATTGGCTTTGTGCAAACACGTTCCTATAAATAACCTGTCTGCTCAAGGAGCTCCCCAGATGGCAGCAGGGCTGCTGGGGTATTGATGTACCCACTGTGCTCAGTGCAGAAAAGCACAGCTGTCAGTTTTGCTGTTCTCCTTCTGAGGGTTGCTTCTGCTCCTGCTGAGAGCTCCGTGCCTTGTTCCCCGGTTCTCTTTTAGCAAGCCAAGGTGAAGCTTAAGAGTCCAAAAGAAATAATTTGGAAGAAGGAACCTGCCAAAACAATGAACAATAAATGAACAAGTGCAGAGAGTAACTACAGAGAACACAGTATGTATGTATTCCACACACCAGAAGCCAGCAAGAACCTGTGTCTCCTGCTCAGTCTCTGGTAATTTAATACAGGAGCGCTTTATAGAGGTCCAGGAGACCATAGGGGGCTTGAAGAGCAAGGAAGGCTTATTGAGGGAACAACAGAGTGTTTGTACATCACGGGGACTAACAGGCAGAGGTATAGTTGAGGAGAACCTGACGCTCTCTTTTGGGAGGCCTTACATGCAGATGGAGGTTCTGCCAAACATCCCTAGCAGCTGGAGGTGACTTATAAGTAAATGCCAGCCAAATAGGCAAACACTTAAAATTGTCGTGATGAGGTTTTTGGCTTCTATGACCCATTTGAGGGCAGTCTAAATCTCAGGATTATGATTTGCAGACAGTAGAGTGCAACCACCATCTCATTAACCAGAATGTTGATTTACAGGCATAATATCTGGAATTGCTTTTTAAAGGGACATCTTAGATAGACTGTCATAATCTCAGCTCTGTAAAAACATTTGCCTGTGGTGCGGGTTCGCTCCAAGGACTCATCAGTAGCAGAACTGGGGCAGACACAGCCTATGCCATTTGGAGACACTTTTGTGCTGGTTTTCTGTTTAATTTCTGTGTAGTTACACAACCAACCCAGACAATGAAAGTTCTGTCACTACAGCTACATCTGCATCAGGGATTTTGCCCAGAATTAGTGGGTTCAGCTTTAGGTTGTCGATTTGCCTTGTGTGGTGGCTTTGGGTGTCTTTGATTTGTTTGGGTTTGGGTTTTTATTTACAGTTAGCTTGCATAACGAAGATAGCCAAAAATGAAGAAATAGAGATCTGGAACAGATGAAATAGGTGGTTATGTTGTTGGGGGGGTTGGTGTTAATTTGTGTGTTCATCTTGTGGACTTTGTGGAGTTTGGGTGGTGTGAGCTGGATTTGAGTTCTCCTGAACTTGCTGTGAACCCTGTAGGAGATCTGGCCATCAGTTTTCATCAGAGTTCCTCCTGGTGCTTGCAGTTAACAGCACCTTTAAGTGCTCGCCTGGATGAAATCATAGAATCAGAGAATCATAGAATGGTTTGGGTTGGAAAGGACCTTAGGATCACTAGTTCCAACCCCCTGCCATGGGCAAGGACACCTCACACTAAACCATGTCGCCCAAGGCTCTGTCCAACCTGGCCTTGAACACTGACAGAGATGGAGCATTCACAGCATCCTTGGGCAACCCATTCCAGTGCCTCACCACCCTCACTGTGAAGAACTTCTTCCTTATCTCCAACCTGAACTTCCCCTGGTTCAGTGTGAGCCCATCACCCCTTGTCCTGTCACTACAGTCCCTGATGCAGAGTCCCTCTGCAGCATCCTTGTAGCCCCCTTCAGGTACAAGAGGGCTGCTCCGAGGTCTCCATCCTCAGTGTCCTCATTTTAAGCAGTTACAGAAAACTCCCTTTTCTTGCAGCCTGGCACATCCCTACATTATTTTTCCCAACTCCTTCAAAACCTGCCCCAGCACAGAAACTCCTGCTAATGGGCAGGGAATGAATTCCCGCAGGCTCAGCCTCCCACGTGCCTGCTTGTGGGATGGCCAAGATCTCCTTTGGGTGCCTCTGCCCCTTGGGGAAGGTGGGTGGGAAGGGGATTTGAATCTGAGGCATTTCAAGAGAAACTGAGAGGATGCAGACATGCCTCAATGGAGGCCTAGATCCATTCATCTGTCCATCTGTGAGGGTGCCCAGAGGAGCTGTGGCTGGCCCATCCCTGGCCAGTGTTCAAGGCCAGGTTGGACACAGGGGCTTGGAGCAACCTGCTCTAGTGGAAGGTGTCCCTGCCCGTGGCAGGGGTTGGAACTGGAGGAGCTTTAAGGTCCCTTCAACCCAAACCAGGCTGGGATTCCATGATTTCTGCCCGAGTTTTACATGATTACAGGAAAAGAAAATTCAATCAACGAAAAGAACAAATAGAGAGTTATGTGCTTACAGAAAATCCAAACTTGACACAATTCTGTCTCAATTTGGGAAAAAATGAGTATTGCCAAATGAGAAATTGTTTGTCCCAAGATAGACCAAGAGGCTTTTATAGGAGAAGAACACAAAAAATCAGTGCTGTGAAAACACCTTAGGTTCTCTTTGTAATAATTGTCATTACTTTCAATGTTATTCGAAGCAATTACTGTACAAACTAGATCATTCATAAGGAGGAGAGCATTAGAAGTTGTCAAGGGGAGACTACTGCCTGGGGTACAAGGTGTTACTGGGCTGAAGGAACTAGATGCTGAATGGTTTCTAAAAGGATGCAGCTCTCTTTCCTTCATTTTTTTAAAGGCATTTTTAAGCATTGAGTAAACAACCTTGTGTACATCTTGTAGAACAAGTTAATGTTGTTCCATCTAAAGCTGTCCTTTTCCCATAGTAAAACTCTGCCTGGATTTGCAGAAACAACAGGCAGAAAGAATTTTGGCTTCTGAGTTTAGGTCAATCAATACACAAATGCACACGGACAGGGCAACAAGCTGCTGTGTGTGTGTGATGTGTGTGTCCTGTAGCCCATTGTGGTTGTAACTGAGCCTTACGCAACTCGTGATGACACTAAGATACTCCAGTGTCCTACTACCATCCCTGTCAGCTTCTCCAGAGCTTTGAGTTTAGTTCTTCATCTTCCACAGCTGGATGATGAGCTACGCAAGTTACAAACTGATGTGAATGTGATGTGCTAAAGGTTTCAATGCTGAATACATTTCAAGTGTTTTGCTGGGTTTTTTGTCACCTATTACATAAACGTGTTGGTTTAATATAAATACTTAATCTCAAGCTGTCCCTGAAATCAGAGAATGGACTCTCTATTTTGAAACCTCATTTCTCATGTCATGGAATCAGCACAGGAATAAAGGAGCAATTTGTGTCTGCTTAGAGGAGGAAGAGGGGAAGAAAGGGCGTCATGTAAGAGTATAACATGATATGATGTCAGTTGTCGCTACCTTGTACGGGTGACCTTGTTCTGTAGTGGCTTGTGAGCTGCCGTTGCCTTGCTCGCTCGTTTGAAGTACAGTTCCTGACATTTCCACTGTACTGTTACTGCAGTCTGTTTTCTTAAACCAGCCACATCAAAGTATTCCCAGCAGCCAGGCAAAACTTGAGCCGGTATTAATTCTGATAACCATGGCTGGCGATGAGGACTGTTTACAAGGGCCAGCGCCTGCCTGTCTTCAGGATGTTCACGGTAATTGCAGAGTTCTCTGAGGTCTTTTACTTTCTAAGAGATGTGTTTGTGTTTTCTAGTCAATGTTGGTCAACAACACAGAGCCAGCAGTGTTGGATGCAGTGTTACCATAGTGGCTGTATCAGAAGTCATTTGGAATTACAACAGTGAGGTTGATAGGAGCCTCAGAAAGGTTACACAAGAACACTAAATAAACTTAAAATGTAGAATGTGGTCTTCTACACTGGATTTAGTTACCTAAAGAACCCTAAAAGCCTGTCCACAACATATTTGCCTATGCTAGTGCAGAGCAGTTACTGGATTTTAAGTTGTCATTGTTCCTTTTTTAAGTCACTGAAGTTCTCCGAGTTGATGAGATCAGAATAACTAAATGAGGAAAAAGTGGATCATTTTCATTGTGGTTTCTTTCCAGTTAAACTCTCACAATGTTTAAATTGCCAATTACAAAACCCCACAAATATTATCCATTGATGTTACAATATTGCATGAATGAACGTTTAAATTGTGCAGTGTGTATGCGCGGTAGTGTGCATGTGTATACGTTAGTGACAGACCTGTACATCCTCAGCAGTATTTCCTTGGGACAGTGAGTTTTCCTATCTGTCAAGACATGCCACACAATGCAGTAAGCTGATGTTTTCCTGGGTTAATCACTGATCTGCCTGTGTATTGGTAAACATGTTGCCATGGGCACTGTAATAGCAGAACTGAGAGATGAGCTTTCGCCCGGTTGGAGCTGAAAAATGCCTATTTTTACTCTCAGTCCCCGCTTGCTCCATCGTAAACGAGGGTAAGAGGATAAAGAAGCATACAGTTCCACTGCCTCTTTGAAATGTAATTATAGAAACATTTTTCATATGTACTTTTCAATATGCAGATATTTACTATGTGTTTATTATTTTCACAAAGCTCTGTTGGGCTTCGCACTTCTTCATCACCAGATTGTTTTGCAAAGTGCAGTCTCCTACATATGATCAGTTAGGAGAAATCACATCCCTTTCCTCAGTGCAACACGAACAACACCCATTTTGTCCCCTTATTTAACATTTAATTCCTTCCCTAAAGTGCACCATGCTTCCAGAATGCTGCATAATAAGTTCTTTATTTGGGCAGATGTAAATCCCAGGCTGACTCTTGTCCTTTATTTGCTGTTTTGAAAGAAGATAAAGCCATGTAAATGGAGCATCGTTATGGTTTAGTCAGTAAGCATGTGCGGTGATCAGTGTTTGACCTACATTTCTGATGTGCAGTGTGCTCTTGCCCTATATCTGGATAATTAATGGCAGAAGCATTGGTGTGGGTCATCCTCTTTTTAACACGCTCACTTGTTTATATGTAAAGGAAATACAGGGATATGAATCTTGAGTTGAATCCTAATAAAATCCAAAAGAAAAAAAAACACACTAAAGAACAGATTTAGGCACAGTGTCTGATACTTAAAGTTATTTGGAAAGTATATAAAGGGCAAATCTAAAGTCTTTTGGGTTTTTTGTGTAATAGATGCTCATGGACAAGATTATGCAACTAGAATTTGCATCCTACAGTCTGTATCTGTTTCAAAAAGTAGTTTTATCAAATTTGAGCTGAGTTAACGAATCATCCTCAGAAGCTGACTGTCTCTGAACGCTCCAGAGAGTCAAGCTAAGTCTCTAGGGGTGAGTCTTCAGCCTGTGAGTGACACTGACCTCCAAGGAACACATGCAAAAACACAGACACTGCACTCCCTCATGATTGCCCTTCTTTCCCTGGCAGTGGTGCTGTATTGATGTGTTGAGGGACGTGTAGGTATGTAGCCTCTATTAATACTAATGGTCTCTACAGTTCTACAGGAGAATACAAGCCTGTAGGACTCAGTGACATAATTTGCCATATTACTGCCAAAACTACACGTTTTCCCCATTGAATATTACTTCCAAGGTAAGATTTTTGAGAAAACTTATTAAACTAAAGTAAGTGAATGACTTGAATTATTTTAAAGTAGTTTGTTACACAGTAGGTCTAGGCACAATGGGCACAACGTGGAAGAAAGAAATGATTGAAGATACTGTATTGAAGGTACAAGAAAGGGTTGTTTAGTGACAGGCCAAGGGGAATGGCTTTAACCTGCCAGAGGGGAGATTGAGATGAGCTCTTGGGCAGAAGCTCTTCCCTGTGAGGGTGCTGAGGCGCTGGCACAGGGTGCCCAGAGAAGCTGTGGCTGCCCCATCCCTGGCAGTGTTCAAGGCCAGGTTGGACACAGGGGCTTGGAGCAACCTGCTCTAGTGGAAGGTGTCCCTGCCTGTGGCAGGGGTTGGAATGGGAGGAGATTTGAGGTCCCTTCTAACGCAAGCCAGGCTGGGATTCTGTGATTTTTAAAACCAATATGATAGTGTAATTCCATTATTTCTTTGAAAGTCTGATGTCAGTAGTGATATATAGTTTTAAAAACCAGAAGTTTAAAGAAGGAGCCTTTCTAAAGGAGGAAATAGCAATGTCCCTTTGTCCTTCAGCAATCTGTTTTCAAATGGCTGTCCAACTCACTGAGGTTTTAGCATTTCTAGAAACACCCACTGTGTATAACTTACTCTGAATTGGCAAATATAGCAACAGCATGGGAAAAAAACTGTTCACACCTCTGAGAAATGGAGCTAAGAGGTCACTTTTTCAACAACTTCATCCGTTGGCAGAGCCAAACGTAGCTTTCCTTTGAATGTTTAATAGCATCGCTTTTTCTGGGTGAAGTCCAGAGGGCAATATTCTGTAGTGTAGAGGCACCATCTGAACGATGCAGGGAATGTTTCACACAGCTTGGCTTGCGTTTGTTTGTCTGCTGAAGTTGAGGTTTGTTTGAATGTGCATGTCCTGGATTTCATAGGTGTGTTCAGCAGCATTACTTATTTTTAATCCTGAGTTGTTTGTGTGTTATTTGAAGGCTTTCAAGGAGGCTTTTATGCTACAAAAGGGAAATGTGTTGCAAGGCTTCGGTTAAAGACTGAAAACATTAGGAAAAGCAGTGAAAATCTGTATTTGGGTGGCAATATGGAGCCTCAGGAAAGGTTAAATAATAATAGTTTCAGGTGAGAGGTGGCTAGTAGGAATTTTAGCATAACAGGAAATCAATGTAAGTTATCACCCAGCTGTCAGAAAACGTTTATCCCTTTGTTCACAGGAAAATGTGCAGCAGTTTTTTCTTCCAGTTCTAAGCATAATGTTTGCAAAACTCCTTGAGCAGTAAATTATGTAGCCATAGAGGAGTCACAAAGACTTCTTCCTGGGCTTGCAGCATGGAGAGGTTTAGCAGGTGAGCAGACATTTCTTTCAGCTTTGTTCCTCTCTATTTCTAGCACAGCTTTTGTCAGGGCATTGAGGTGCTAATGCATGAACTTTTAGGACATCCTGATACAAACCTGCTGTATTCAATAACCTGACTGCAGTCAGTGTTCTCTGGCCTCACTTTGTCTCTTGATCATACTCTTTCTGAGGCGTGGGAGGAGGTCTCTGAGATTGCTCTTTCAGAAGCTAGGTGCTAGCTTCTAGAGAGCTTGAATTACCGGGACCAGGATTTCAGAAGTGTGAAGCTTTACATCATGAGCTGAACCAATTCAGCTCATTCTTGTCCGCTACCTCCTTTGAGAAGCCAGGTGAATGGTGCTTAGCTTTGATGTTCATTTCTTCCAGCTGTAGTCAGCAGACATCCCACCGGTGGATAGCGGAGATGGTCCTACCCTCCCCCCCCCCATTTGTTTTAATACCGCTGCTTTTTGAAGAATTAATTGGAAATAGGGAAAACATTCTTCTCTGTTCATTTTCTTGATTGAATGTGGCATCCTTGGAATCCCAAGGCAAAGGGGGGTGGGATTTTCACAGGGACATACCTTATTTCTGTGTTGACAGTAATTGCTTGAAGCCTAAGAGAGGCTGGGGAGGAAGTAGCTCTTTGTGACATTCTTGAAAGAAAAAACAATACAGACTTGTAGTTTCATTCAAAGTTTAAATAACAGAATTATAGATAAATTCTATTTATCATTTGTATAAATTTAACCTAGCAGGCAGGTTTAATTATTTGATTTCAAGTAATAGTTCCAAGTACTATTTCCAGTTCTGCTTCACCCATTTGAATGACTTCTGCCCAAGATACTGATAGCACTGTAATGGAAAAATAGAACAGTTGAAAACAATTTGTTGTATTTGAAATACACCTCACAGGATGGTTCCTCGTGTTCCTCCCTCTTTGGAGTGACTAAGTTCCTGTTTACCAGGATATGTAGGTTTTTTGAGGGATGAGTAAATAATGTGTTCAGAGTTCTCCTGGCAGGGGGTGTTAAAGATTCTTCTTTTCACACAAACACGACCACACATACAGACATGCACACACACACTTTGCTTTCTTCCTCCCTACAAAGTGTAAAATTACTTCATTATTACAGTTTTTCCCAGGATGTTTTTCACCACATCTGGATAAAATCCTGATTTTTCAGCCATGGTCTTTAATTACAATTTAACCAGATTTGAAAGAATTAAATGCTTACGAGAAATTATGTCCCAAAGTGCGTAATCTCAAGTATCGTGAGCTGATTGAGTATTTATACAGGTATACTATTAAAGATTAATCATTTGCTTTGGAAAATAATAATGATATATGAAATGCCAAAGTGATAATAGAAACTCATAGGACAGAAACCTGACCGAAGCTAAACGGTACAAACGTAGACTTGGAGGGTAATTCAGAACACTAAAGCAAAACTCAGTGTTTCCTGGGTTTATACACTTAACTGAGTGTAGGCTTTTAAGTGTGAACTCAGGCATTTGAATTAAAATGGTTTGATGGAGGTAAGGTGACCTAAAGGTGGCCAGTGAGCTGCTCTGCACCTCTGGTGAACTGAGCCATAGTTCTTATATATATATGTGTGTGTGTATATATATATACATAGTCTTAAAATAGATTGGGGAGCAGGGTCTTTGGCACTTGACATGTATTGCCTCTGACCTATTTCTGTATGCTTGACTTCCAATTCTCATGCATGGAAACAGGTGAATATAGAGCTCAGGACTTAACAAAAGCTCATGACGACTAGTGAAAACTGGGTTAGGATGGAGCCTGTACACACTGGAGCCAAATCAGCTATTTAGTTGCTGTGGTTTTGTACTGATTCAGTTAGATGGTTCTAGTTCCTGCTCTGAACATTTAAATGGTATACACTGACACTCCGAATTCATGTCCTGTGTGGGGAGGGTATTCAGTTACTGCTACAGATCCCCTTTATATCTGTATACCTTCCCCACTGCTTATTTAAGCTACTCATTATACCTCCTCTTCTTCAGCAATGTGGTAGCCAACCATTAGAGCATGTGTAACCAAGATAGATGGTGAAATTTCAATCACCTAGAGTGAGGAGGTGCTGAGGAAATCTGTAGCACTGTATCTTGCCACCTCACTCTGCTTTGGTTCTGGGCTTCCATGGAAGCCACTTTTATGACAGAGGATGTGTCTCTTTTCCAGGCTCCTGGAGTACTGTTGGAGTCATTGCAGGAGCTAATCCTAAACTTTGGTGTCCAGCCCCACAGGTCTGTACAACATCTGTACAGACCTGGCAGATGTGACATAGGTCCTGCAGGTGCTCCCAGCGCTCCCATGGTGGTAGCTGGAAGTCACAGGCAGATTATGTGAGTCCTCTAGAATCTTGAAACCTAACCCCTTTCAACAGTATCTCCTGGATGGTTCAGGAGAGAAGATGAATGATGTATTTTATGCGTTGCTGATACATACTCTTGGCAACATGAGCTTCTGCTGCCTTCAGCACGCCTAGTCTCCAGACTCATCTGACATTATCGTCAATAAGACCATCCCTGGAGCACTATTACTACTGCTCCTGTGATTACTCTGGAAGACAAATACGGGTTTATTCAATAGTAAACTCATAAGGTGGTTGTCTGCTGTAGTTATTCATAGAGTAACCTGCCGGCTGTCATATCCTTGAGGAGGATAAGGAGGTGCAAAAATTAGATTGACAACCGACATGTTGACAATGAAAAGTTAACTGCAGGGAATCTGTCACTGCCAAGCTGCAGTTAGCTGTCCACATCTAAGATGAGAAGAAAACTTAACTGTAATTACTTAAAGCATGTTAAACTTTTCCATCAAAGATTGACAAAGGGTGCAGGTAACAGACTACACAAACTCCCTGGCACTTGGCTTGCTCTATATGGTGACTTTATGAGGTGAGAAGTCATTCTGAAGCTCTTCTGTGCTATTTATAAGTATGTTGTGATGATTACTGCCCAAGTCATTCTTGCAGTAATATGCTTCTGTGGGTTCTAGAACATCTATTCTTAACAGATTGCTTGTACCTTTTCACAAAGCCTCGACCTCTTCTTTTGCCTACAGAAAATAGCAGCATTTGTCCGGATCTCCGGGCTGACGGATTCATTTTTGGATGGCTCTTTCATCTTGCTGGGGAGCAGGAATATCTGGAAAATGGGATAAGGTCATTCTCTGTTATTGAGCAAGGATTACCAGAAGCAGTTGTATCAGAATCTAAATGTTTCTGGGAGATTGCCAGAATTCAATAGCCATCCACTACCTCTTTTCCAGTCCAAATGGATAACAAGGTATGGGTTTCCATATGGTAGTGAAACAGTACTTGAAAGTACTTGGAAAGTTCTGAGAAGCACCCATACCAACTAATGAAGAGGCCATTAGAAAGAAGATTTTGAAAGACCTCAAACAGCAACAGAATATGATAGCAATGAAAAATGCAGCACTGTCCTTTAAACCACCCGTTCTCTTGGTCAGGTATTTCATATATGCATTTTTCTTATGGTCTCATTTAGTGGCTATAAACTTCAGGACTGTAGAATTTTGCTATGATGTAGCATAATTACTTGGTCTTAACTAAATGTGCCCCTATTAAGTTGAATTTATGCTAATTCTGTCCCAGTTAAACAGCAGACAGTGTTATTGGCTGCACCACTAAATTGCTTTCCTAGGAGACATTCCATTAAATAAGCCATGCACCCAAAGTGGAATATAATGAATTACATTTTTACTTAAGCTTAATATGTTTTACATCTGTAATCAGGATAGAATCATGTGCACTGTGGATGACAAAAGACTTCTTGGGTCCTCAGTGAGCTTGGAACATACCATGTGATTTGTGCAGATAACTTAAACAGCCTAGGCTATTTCTTCCATTTGTGTTGGAAGGTGATTCCACAGCCTAACATGATTTTTCTATTATTTAGCTGAAATGTTGCTTTCTCCTGTTTTCATTTTTATCCTCCCAATTCTCCTTGCAGACTGCTTATGTGCCAAACGCATTTGGGCACCAATCCATTCCAATAAACTCCTTTAATTATCTGGATAGTCTCACTAAAACCAGAATGTCTGGGTGAATGTGACTGTAAAATTTGCCCTTTTGTTCATTAAGGATTTGAGGTGCTTGTTCCCTCCAGGTTATGTGTTCCCTCTGTTCAGTAACAGCTCTTCAGGCCAGTTGGATCCAGGAGGAGCATTGTCCTCTACTCTTACTTCAGGTATTGGCAGAACTCACTGGGAGAAGAAAAAGAAAGCAGAAGGTCCTTTACCAATGTGAAGGCTGCCCTCCAGCATGATGTATTAAGTCTGTGTTCAGTGCCCTGTGAGGTAGATCAGCATCTCAAGTAGCCTGGATGTGAAAAATACTCCATTTCCCAGCAGGTTGATCTTGGTTATAATTCATGTCGTAATAGGGAGAATTGTGATGATGATGCTTTTAGGGACAAAGCTTTAGTTCCTCCAAAGTTCTGTTGACCTGGTTTTGTAAGTTAGCAGCTTACAAATGTGTTTGTATGTTTGAGTGCAGCCTATGCAGTCATGGGGAACGCACAGAGCCAGGAAGGGTGGCTTAGAGACCACAGAGCTGCGGGGCAGAACTCTGCCAGTGGGCAAATAAGTAGTGTTTGCTAATCTGCTTCATATGCCAGAAGAGATGGGGGGGGTGGTACTAGGTTGGCTATCAGGCTATGTAAAGGATTTTGGGTAAGAGATTGATTATCTGTGAAGAAGGATGTAAGTTTTCAAGCCACTTGTACCCTAGTCGCTAAGAAAAAGACATTGCTGTCAGTTACAGCACCAGCACGCGCTTTCTGTTCATGCTCTCTGAAGAGGAGTCAAACAATTCCCAAGGATCCTAGAACTGGGAGCGCAATAGAAAGCCATCGTATGCAATCCATGTCAATTGTAAGCTCGATCCACAAAATATTTCCAGGACTAGCAAGAGACATAGTGATGCTTAGTTGGTTTCTGGAGTGTGACAGTAGGGATCTTCCCTAGTGAAGCTGAAAGCAGTACAAGCCTGGTAGCAAGAATTCTTAGTAAGCAAAAAGATAAATAAGGAAGATTTCTTCGTATCTCATCTTCCCTCCATAACGTATTTTTATCCTTCATAGCAATTTGGGAAGCTGGCCTTTTGAAAGGCTAGTGTTGGCCTTGAGAGGGGAGTCATACGAGGCAACGCTGAGCTCTAGTGACTGGTGGGTGGCAAGAGAGGATCACAGTGAGTGTGGGCAAGAACAGTGATTCAGGGGCTCTCCTCTCCCGTTTGCCCAAATACGTGCATTTTTGATAGCTGGTATTCTGTAGTTTCCATATTTTCATAAACTGAAACCTGTTCTCTTTAATATTTGTAATGATGCTTATGAACTAGTCTAGCAGGATTCCACAGAATTCAGTCTTCTGAGTGGTTGAACATTTGGTGGGCTCCATTTTCACAGTGTTCCACTTAATTGTTTGTCTGACCTAAACTACAAGTCTTTGCAGTGTGGAAGTATCTTTCTCACATGGTGATCAGGCCATGTGGCAACATACCATATGTATGTTATGCTTAAATAACAAGATGATGCCTGGGAGGGTTCTCTCATTCTCATGTGTTCGGTCTAGATGGCAGAAATGGGATTGCAGAGTTGGGGGGTGGGAAGAGAGATTGTGCACCCATCTTCCTAGGAAGTTTGTGGAGTAACTTTGTGCTGTTAGATACAATACATGGGTGCAGGGACAGCATCTTCCACTGTGGCAGATTGGAGTTCACCCCTACATTAGAGAACACAAATACACATACATGCACCTTTTATTTTTCTGGGCATTTTAAGCATTTGACAAATCATAGCTGGGAATTGGCCATTTTTTTTGTTTATGGCAATGTTTTGTTGTCTTGGGAAGGAAGTTGGCATTTGTTCAGGCTCTGTCTAAACAGAGCACCAAAGTTCAAGCACATCATTATGCTGTCAAGCTCAGGACCTACATTCTTCCACATGCAGTTTGAGATGTCCTCTGCCAGTCATGTTATTAACATCTTTGACTTGGCTCACACCACCACTTAGTGCATTTGCAGACGGGTAGAGAAAATTTGCAGCAAGCTCAGTTTTGGATTTTGAACTCCATTTTACAGTCCTCCAAAACCCCAACTCCAAAACTACCTAGCCTGAGAAGACATACCTTACCACTTTGTGGCAAAGACTAGTGTTGCAGGGCAGGCTTAGAGCAGACATAAGAAGCATGTGTGAGCCTGCATTACTCTATCTCGGCACCTTCCATCCATGCAGATGGATACAAGTGTTGGCAAAGAAGAATCTGTGTGGGAAGAAAGGCTGCCTAAGGCAGCATCTGTATCTTCAATATGTTCCCACAGTAATACCACGCTTTCAGCATGAATGCACTCCCACCTATGGCTAAGACTTAAAAGCATCTAAATTGGGCCCCATATATTATATGTGCATATGTGTCTAGGTATGCATCAGTTCCTTCCTGATGATCATTTCTATAATGTGTCCTGTAAGCAAATAGCTTTATCTGGGTGTATTTCCTACATTCAGACTAGAAATCAATGAGTTTCAGTATCCAACAGTACAGCCTGGCATTAGTTGTCGTAAAAAAGAAGCAACTCTGCCCAATAATCACTTTTAAGATGATTCCAGGTTAGTTATACTATTGCACATATGGCAGGGAAAGTGGTATTATAAATAAGGCCTGTTGCAGATATGTAGCCACAAAATGATGCTCCTTTTCTCATAGAAGATGAACTCTGTTCTTCTTGGTGGCAGTTACGACTAGGGAGAAGGGAATGCTTCAGAACTTGCCTCGTATATGACTTGGGACGTGGAGCCAGCTCTAAAGTACAATAGGTGTTGTCTTGACCTTGTCTAGTGGAGGATAGATGAGTCCCTGTGCAGATATAAATGGATGAGAGATGGATTTTAAACAGAGAAAGAGGGAATTTTGCTTAGGAGCGTTAGATCTCTTCCCCAGTCCCTTACAGAGAATGTGAAGCTTGTTCTATTTTGTTATAATTTCTCCAATTTTTATGCATTTTTGCCAATTTGCTTCTGTTGAATACAGTTGCTGAAGGCCCATTATAGGTTGCTAAGGCTTATTTCTAAAGTCAAGTGAATGGAAATAAAAGGCTGATAAATTAGTCACCCTGGGAGATGGATTCCCTACCTCCCAATGTCCACCAGTCCTAGCCAGATGCTAATCTGAGATGGTTTAGAGATCATGCTGAGACCAGTGCAGATTATAGTGACCTTTGCTGGGGACAGGTTCGGACCTATTGATCTCATGGTCCCATCTGAACTGAAAGGGTCAGAACCTTCATGTCAAATTACTAAGACTGAAGCAAGTGAAATGAGCTTATTGAAGCTGTCATAATACATTAAAAAAGAAAAATAAGTAAAAAGTTTATTTGAAATTGCACTCTTTTTCTCAAGCTAGAGAGTAAAATTTGGACACTGTTCTCTAACAGAGATGGACAATTATCCTTTGGCCACTGCAATATTGGCCATAGCTGGACAATAATAGTAGCTGCAAGAGGAGATGCTCACATCATTCAACTGCCAGGAACAATCTCAGTTCAGATGAGGACAAGCAAAGAAGAACTCTTATGACAAGCTATATCTTTTTATTCCTGTTAAAAGCATAAAGATAAAACCTAGTTCTGAGGCCTATTCCCTGGAGTTTTCCTGCAGCGTGGTTGCTTATAATGCAACAAAGCCTTTACAAAGTGGATCATGTGTAACTTTGAGCTCATCCACATATAAGCTGGATGAGCCAAAATTTGGTTGGAATAAATTACTGCTATTAATTGTACTCAGTGGAGCTAAGCTTGTTTACCCTTATTTTGCCAGATGTATTACAGCAGTTGCAGCAGAAAATGTTAGCAATTAGGGCAGTGCTTTAAAATATGCTTTTATTCACCATCTTACCCAGTGAATATCTGTGCTGTGGGTACTTAGTTAGTAATGTGGTTTTCCTTCATTTTTTACTCCTGTTTCTGTGATGATGGGTGAGAAGCTGCACAATTCTGGTGTCTATATAATGTGTATATTTGCTAGTGAGCATCAGATTTTGGAGTTTCTGGCTCAGCAGCAAGTCTGCTGCACTCGGGGAGAGGTTTCCGAGCATGAAAGCAAGGGAATCAACCAAAGCGAAGTGCCCCCTGGTATGTCTGTTAATATGACCTTTATGATGTGACTTCTGAGCTCCCTGTCACATTTACAAAGCCACGTTACTGAGTTCCAGACCAGCTCCTATTTGAACGGAACTGTTTGGCTATTGCAGATACCTCTGGTGACAGCAGTATGATAAGCGTGTCTACCAGGCACCTGAGATGATAAATACCCTCATCACTGGGGAAAAATCCATGAGTGCTACTGGTTATAAGCAGTATAACAGAATCTTTCATGGTGGTGGTTTGCATTTCCTGTTTTGCCAAACTGCTGGGAACTACCAAAAATAATACCACACGATGTGCCTGAAATAGCATCATTTATTTCACTGCTCTGACACATCTGAGGCTGTACAGAAAGAACTGATCCGTGAATTCCTTTCCTTTCCTGAGCAACTCTTAACAGCTTTCTCACAGTAAAAATGGCTGTAAAATCCTTTTTGGATTAGAGTGCTCTGGACACGTCTGAAAAATGCCTCGTTTTCATTTAGTACGTAAGTGAAGGCAGAGGCACAGCAAACTGGCAGATGAACACTGTAAAAGCCCACAGGATGGGTTCTGTATTGACAGAAACAAGCATCTCTGTTCCCATCATCGGCTGTGAACAGCTGTTTAGCAAGTTGTGAATCCTGATCAATGCCATCTTCCTCACTCCAAAGAGTAAAATAGCAGCAAACCCCTTTCCTTTCTGAGCTCTGTGTGCGCTGTGATCCTCACTGCCCAGCCCCAGGTTCTTTCTGTTACTGGGAGGATTGAGACAGGTACTTCTCTTTGCTAATACTTTTCTTAGAGTACAAGATTGTTTCTTTTTTAACAGCAAATAATTACTTGGCTTTCAACTAGAAGTCAAGCAGAATTCATAACCAACCAGTGTGATCATTTTGTGTGGCAGCACTTTGCAGGGAGTATTCTGCAACCAAATTAGTCAGTTGTCAAGCTCCCTGGATCTCTTGCCAAACAGTATGGGGAACAACCTTTTTAATTAGCTTCTCCCTGAGTAGGTCTTCTTTGATTAGTCTTATCTGAACATCACATTTGAGAAAGAAAAATCTATTTAGAAAGGGTCAAGAGTATACTATAAAATTCATAACTGTCCCTTGCATCCTTGTGGGAGTTCAGCTCACAGAAGGCCAGTATGAACCCAGATGATGTAGTAGCAGCGAGAGTGCAGAAGGCATGGTGGGAGTCTTGATATTGATGAGGTTAATTTGTTATGTGCTATGGGACAACAAGAGAAAGAAATCATGCTGACCTAGCTAAGGCAGTACTTCTACGTACGTGTGTTTGTGTGGCAGGGGACAGTAGTGGGAGGAAAGCTGAGGAGGAAGCAGGAATAAGTAAAACAAGATTGATTTATCGGCTCTGAATTGTTCATCTGCATTCCATTCTTCACTGTGCTGCAGGGGAGGAGAGCAGCTCTGGCACTGTGGTTGGGGAACAGAGCAAGAGAGGGGGAGGAAGGTGATATCTATCACAGGCACCAAAAGTGTTTCATTTTCCAGAGGCTCTGATTAAACAAATGTTGCTGCTGCCTGGCAGTTTCTTGGGACAGAATTAATCAGGAGGTGATTCGTCTCCTGCAATGAGCAGGGTGGCTGGCTGGCACGGTCCTTCTGAGTTCCTCAAACTTCCTTCAGTGCCCAAAGTCGTGCCACCAGCTTCGCTAAGAATAGGGATTTGCAATTGATGGGCTCAGGTGGGGTGAATGTCAGCCACAAATAGTGATGTATGACTGTTGTTGATGGAGTCTTGGTAATTACGAGGGAGAAGGTCAAATGGAGCAACGCATGGGACTGATGTGAGGACTGCTCTTGTGCAGAGCTGAGTGGTGCTGAAAGGGATTAGGCTCTGCCCCACATGTGAATGGGGAGACAATTTCCCTGCTGATGGCACTTCGTGTAAATGGGAGCTGAAGGGGCAAAGAGAGAAGAATCTTGCCCTTAAAAACAGCGCATGGTGTCTGCGCATGAGTGCGGTAGGAACTGGGTAACCAGCACAGATGTCCCAGTAGTGTATGTAGGTGAGGTTGTCGGTGTTCCACCTCTTTGCCTAATTGAGGTTTAGCTGTATTTTTAATCACTTTTAAACTGTAATTATGCCCATTAGTGACCTTTTCAGCTCACCCTTGTGCAACTGTAAGGGTCTCGGTCCCAGCGCAGCAGAGTGCAGGTTGCCCCAGCAGTTGGGGAAGCTCCAGCACAGATGAGGATGGAAGCTCCTCTTCAATGTGGTGGGTTTTGAACTTCCTAAGCATACGGAACAGGAGTCATGTGAAATGGCTACTGTGTCCTGCAAGGTATAAAACTGTCTATATTGACTTTCGTTCTCATGATACAGAGTGGCTGAATGGGCCCCATGGCAGTGGTGCAGGTATAGGTCAGCAGGCAGATCCCATAATCACAGCCTGGTTTGGGTTGGAAGTGACCTTAAAGCTCCTCCAGTTCCAACCCCTGCCACGGGCAGGGACACCTTCCACTAGAGCAGGTTGCTCCAAGCCCCTGTGTCCAACCTGGCCTTGAACACTGCCAGGGATGGGGCAGCCACAGCTTCTCTGGGCAAACCCATAGGGCACAGCTGCAAATATGGAGAGAAATGTCCTTGCACTGAACAGATTTCCCTCTCGGCTCTACTGAGGCACATTTGCATTGTACTCAGAAGTCTAAAGTAAGAAGTGGTCTCAGCTGGGCAAATCTTTGAGCATCTCAGGAGTGGAAAAGCTTTTCCTCTTCTTGCTTTTGATAAGATGGAAGCTGGAGATTTAACATCTGCTCCTTCCAGTGAGTGAATTTAGTAAGCCTGAAAGAGATGTCTTTAGATATGCATGTTTATCACCTCTTTGAAATGGAAAGCTGTCTGTCCTGTCTAGCATTTTCCATCCAGTGGAGCCTGAAACTTGTTCTACTCCACCAAGGGGAGGTAAAATGAAGAGGGTAAATTTGCAGGACACTCTGCTGAGCTTATTTGGTAGGATGAGCAATACTGCACTCCTCTGTATACCACAGAGAACCTCCTTTTCGGACAGGGGGTCCCCAGCAGGGCATCCATGTGTGCGTCAGAGATATTAGTGCTACAGCCACAGTTGTTCTGTACAACCAATGTGTGCACCGAGTGTTGGGTTTTGAACTCAAAAGTGGGCTTCCTGGTGGTTTAGGAGTTAAAAATTAGACATCTTTGCAACACCTACTTGTGCACCAGTGTTTTTCCGTTCCTTCAAGCCAGACTCCCTGTTGCAATGGGGAGCATGCAGTGACCCCTTTGCTCCAGCTGACATCCATCCCTTTTACCCCTCCAACCTTTAGCATCCTTGTGAACAGCAGAAAGTACTTCCTCTCTCTTTTCCCATCTAGGGGAAGGCGTTATCATAGAAGGGTTTGTGTTGAAAGGGACCTTAAAGCTCCTCCAGCTCCAACCCCTGCCCCGGGCAGGGACACCTTCCACTAGAGCAGGTTGCTCCAAGCCCCTGTGTCCAACCTGGCCTTGAACACTGCCAGGGATGGGGCAGCCACAGCTTCTCTGGGCACCCTGTGCCAGCGCCTCAGCACCCTCACAGGAAAGAGCTTCTTCCTTAACATCTAATCTAAATCTTTCCTCTTTCAGTTTGAAACCATTCCCCCTTGTTCCATCACTACATGCCCTTGTAAGAAGTCCCTCTCCAGCTTTTGTGTAGGCCCCTTTTATTGAGGGGACAGAGTATTTATTGGACAGTTGCAATAAAAGAAGTAGCCTGGGAGGAGTGAGGTTGACAGAGGTGCTGGAGGTGCTCCCTGTTACATCTCACATCCTTGGAATGGGAGATTGGGACTGCCAGAGAAGCAGTGAGTAGAAGCTGTTTCAGAGTTGTGGCAGGAGGAGGTTGACCTTCTCTGACTAAGGAGGACTGGTTGTCAGGTGCCCCCTCAGAAATGCTGGCACATTCAGACCCTCACAGTGCTGGGAAGACGTGTATGGAGTGTTCTGCTGCTGTCTGCCCCATTCGGATGTAAACGATCGAGGGGCTGGCAGCATCATCCACATGGGGATGCCACAGCTGCAGCACCCCAACTCTCACAGACTCGCTTCCTGAAGAGGCACCATGTCACAATAATATTCTTCAGCAATAGAACTGTGCTTGTTTTATGTACTCAGAGCCTGAGTCTGACCCAGCAATACCCTCGGCAGGCTGCTTAAATCAGACACGAAGAATGTGGAGGGAAAATGTATGTTAATTTACATCCTCTATATTCCCCACCATAGGCACATCACAATAGGGCTCCTGTTCCCTCTCATCACCTTCCCTTCCCCGAGCGACACAAGGTTCCTCCCTCCTGCCCACAGCCCTTCAGCGAGCTGAGCACAACTCCCACACCAGTCTCCTTGCCAGAGCTTCTGCTGCTGGTGCTGCTTCCATGCGCAGGCTGCTCCGCTTGCTGGATCCGAGGGCTGCTTTTTAAGCTGTCTCTTGAGATATTTTCTTCCTTCCCCCTCTTGCTTCGCTGCATTTGGTTATTGCTCTGTGCTCCCTCCTCGGCACCCAGGTTCCAGTTTGGGGTGGCAAGTGATGCCTAAACACAGAGGGAAGCTGAAAGCACAAGGAGCTTCTTAGTGAGGTGGGAACTTTGCATGATCAGTGGCCTCAGTCCCAGGAAGCACATGCACTTTCCTGCCCTTTGGTGGTCATCCCATGCTCATCTAGTCTGAACTGACACCCGAGGGCATTGTAACTTCACACACGGGTTTGTGTATCAGGGATATGTGTGGTGGGTATCCTCCACCACTGTGGGGACATGCATTACCACCATAAGTCCCTTACCCATAAGCAGATTTTTCTGCTCAGTTCCACCTCTTTTCACTACTCGCTATAATTAGTAATAGGATACACATGAGAGCGTTGTTTGCCATTGGCAGCTCTCTGCTGACTGGTGTGTAAAACCCATTAGAAACTGATTATTTGGATTATTAGGGGTTTTCTCCTAGCCATGCTATATGTGATGCTCTATTGCTAATTTGTTACTGATTCCCTAAGTAGCTCTAGTCTTCAGATGAGGAAATATTCCTGATGCCTTCTTTTACTGATGATCCCCTGTTGTGGCTTCCTTTATTTTACAAAGTAAATCTGGAGGCACAAGCAGGGAAAAAAAAATAAATAAAGGATTAAAATGACAAATTGACCAAAAAGCTTAAAATGACAAATATATGTGGGCTGCAGTCTTCCAAAAACCCGAGAATAAATAAGGCTTCTTTTAAAGTGCTTTGAAGAGGAGGTTGATGATAATGTTTTATCTATTTTTTTCAGTGAGATATCCAACTACTTTAGATAAAGTGCCCTAAAACCCAGCCCATGTTAACAGAAGTATCTCAAAATAGACTTTACTGGGTGATTTTTGTGAACGAGAGCTTGTGTTAATGAAAAGAATCTTGGAAATAAATGGAAGAATGTACCTACCTGTGGTAGATACGTTCCTGTGTTAACAGTCCGGATTGAAGCCTCTTGTGTGCTAGACCTGTACGTGCACATAGAAAGGCTTGCATGCAATAGTCCCTGCTGATTGATGGGGTTTTGCTCTCTCTTGGAATATATTGACACTTGAACAGAGCAGTTATGAGTTTCTTAAGTAGAGTCCGGTGTTCAGTGGGACTTCTCAGGTGTTTCTGTCTAGACATAAATACTTCTTTTCAGTCTTTTGATCTGCTTCTCTCTCCTCAAGTTTTATCCTACTTTGTTGAAAACCAGCCGAAACCAGGACACAAGCAGGGCAGGAAGAGCTTAAATTTTGAGGAACCTGAATTGATTCCCAGCCTCACCGAGCTTCATTACAGTAACACCGGAGATCTCTTCTTGTTATCTCATTTTAGTAGGCACCCTGTGGCAGTGGAAAGCAGTTTGAAATGGGTGTAAACTGGGATCTTTTTTGCTGATAGAGGAAGTGTGTGAACAGGAGGGACGTGGAGCTGCTGGAGCGAGGCCAGAGGAGGCCCCGGAGCTGCTGCGAGGGCTGGAGCAGCTCTGCTCTGGAGCCAGGCTGAGAGAGCTGGGCTGGGGCAGCTGGAGAAGAGAAGGCTCCTGAAGGGGACACCTTAGAGCAGCTCCGGTGCCTAAAGGGGCTCCAGGAAACCTGGAGAGGGGCTTTGGACAAGGGCAATTTCACTTTAATTCAGTAACATTCTAATGTGTAGCAGATATGTGCCCCACTTGAATGTTGATGCAGGACTCGGATACAGCGATGTTGATCCGGACTGGATCAGGAAAGCAGGTCGTTATTTTTACCTGTACAAAAGATCATGGTAATTGGCTGACCCCTGCTCTCCATCAGCTGTCTCTCCAGCAACCATCACTTCTGTCTGCTCGGTAGGTAATGGCTGTGGGTTCCAGCACCAGCTCTGCTAATGTCGTGTTTCGTTTGGCAAAAGATTAACGGTGTGCAAGAGAAGCTGCAGAGCCTTTGTGCAGAGCTAAGGGTGTCAAAAGCCACAGGTCAGTCAGCTTTGGGCTCACGTTGCTTTGCTGGGTTCTTTGTTTATGTATTTAAAGCTCAACCTGAGCATTTTGTGCTCCTGTAAATCTCTGGAACCCACCAAACAAGGCACAGCACGATGCGTTCTGAGTCACGATCCTCCCCCGGAGGCGACGGGACCGAGGAGGCAGAAGGTATGAGCAAATTTGGACCGAGCCCCCTGCAGATGTGAGTGCCAAGGGTAGGTGAAATAGCAGGAGGTATTTCTCCTCCTCGTGCCATCTCTCCTGGCTCCCTCCTCCACTGAAACCGGCACTCGCAGCCCCTTGCCACCGGGCCCCTGGGCACTTCGCCCAGTTCACAGCTGCCATGGGGAGCTGCTATTTTTCTCTTCTCCTACTATAATAGCATCCTTATGAGGCTTCCCCCAGCCTGTCTATACTCTGCAATGGAAAGCTACATGTTTCCGTGTGTGGCTTATGCTGTGATGTTTGGGTTCATTTAGGATGCTTCTGCGAGCGCATCTTAGCTCCAGAAAGGAAAAAAAAAAGGAATTGTGGAAATTAAAAAGGGAAGAAAAGCAAGGAAAAATAAGGGAAGCCCTAGTTTGCAGCAGGAGTTAGGCAGAAGAAGATAAAAACAAGTGGTTTTGTGTGAGAAAATGGCTCTTGCTGAACTGGCTGTGGTGATGTGGGTCAGTGACAGTGCAGGCATCTGCCTTCTGCTGGGCAGACTTGGGAGTGCTCAGAAAACACTGGGAAATCTCAGTTTTTCAGTGGAAAGGGTGGTCTGCTTCGAGGGTAGTGGATAAGGGTAGTCTACTTAGAGAAACTGCCAGAGACGGCTGCCTGTTCTCAACAGTCCTTGGACTTGCTGCATTCTTGATGCAAGAGGGAGTATGGGGGTTTCTGCCAGTCTGGTGTTTAAATATTTAGTGTATTTTATTTTGCAGAAAGTACCTGCTCTGTCTCGGTGCCAGGTTCATGCAGGTTTACACCCTTCACCCTAAAAATCAGGCAGAATTTTATTCCAGATGCCTTTTACACAAGTTAGGCCATCATCAGTTTTTGCTCCCTTAAACTTTATTCCCTTCCTTTTAGTTTACAGCCCAAATGATACCAGTCCTCTCCCACCTCCTGTGCCTTGTCTCTACCCAGTGGATTCCTCTTAGCTCTGCCACACTGAATGTGCAGACACTTCACACACAGAAACACAGGTTGCATCATTCCCATCAATCTTCCCCTAACAGGAACTTCTTCACCTTTCTGTCTGACTTCCAATAAGATGAAATAGTAGATTTTTACAGAAACTTTTGCTTTCATTGCCTCACACGCTCTTCATGCACCCTCCTTACACAGCACAGAAGATTCAAAAGGAGGAATAGCATCCTTATAGCTTTAGCCTCAGTTCTACACTTGTTAGCAACATGTGAAACAGGTTTCTGGACGCACTATGTCTGTGCCCCTGGACCATGTCGTGTTCACTCTGCCATGACATCTCCCGTTTGGCTTCTTCGTGGACCTGAGCAAATCCTTTGTGTAATCCAAAGCAAATCCTTTGTGTAATTACATCAAAGGCAAACAGGGAATTTCAGAATGAGTCTGGTTCTTGTGTTGACTGTTGCAGTCTGGAGTGCACCGAATTCGACTCTGACCTTTCAAAGGAAAACAAATCGCTTGCATTTCGTTCTAAATATATCTCCTGCTCCACAACACAAAGTATGTCGTTACAGAGTTGCAGGAAAGGAAGAGTCTGCTGGCTGATTAGGCATGTAGATTAATGACAATATGGAAAAAGTGCACTGATTTATGACAGTGGGGAAAGAAGTGCAGTGATAGCAGTCAAGTTCTTAGAAACAGGGTCTTTCATTACTGGAAGATTGTGAGCCTTTCTCTATCCATAACTCACTAGTTGGTTGCTGGAAATAGCACTATTTAAAGACATTATTTACCCTTCTAGGCAGGATCAATGTGTTTCTAGAGATGTGTGTGTTTCTGTGTATGTCACTGATAGTTTCTAATCAATAGCGAGAAGTAAACTTGAAGCCAAATACTGAAACCTTAATCCTTCTGTGAAAAATGTCCTTTGGCTCTGATTTAATATGAGTAAAAGGAAAAGGGGAAAGAACCAAAACTGAGAATATGGTATTGACATAGTATTCACTGGAGGGGAAAAACATATGATTTTTCAGGTACTTCCTATATGTGTAGTGAAGGGGATGGAGCAATGGAACAAGGCTACACACATCTGATGGTCACCTATGTGTCTTTAGTTAAGGTTTCATGTAGCTGTAGGTGGCTTGCCCTGTGCTCGTGGGAGTGTATCCTGTTTCAAAGGATTGGGTAACCTAATTTAAGTAGTTTGTTCCATTCCTAATTTCCCTGGCTACCAGATCAGGTTTGTAATCAAAGTGAGGCTGTCGAATGTGTTTGAATTGTTGATGTTAGTATCAGGTGTCAGGTAAATCACTGCTTTCTATCCTGGGGAGTTTGTTTTCCTGTACTATGGATAGATCCCAAAAAAGCTTCCCTTTGATTTGGAGGAGGAAAGATTGCTCCTTTGCAGTGATGAAAAATACAGGTCTCTGAAGCCATAAACCATTCCACTGCAGTTTTTAGCACGAGGTATGGCAAAGCATGTCATCTCTGCTTTTTCCTCTTCGAAGAATAGTCTAGTTGAATTCTTTATATCCTTGGTTACGTGCAACAACTCAAGGGGAAAAATAATACGTTTTGTACTTATTTACATGCCCAGCACAGTGATGCTGTAACTACCTGAGGCAGAGATCTCATTGGATTAGACTGCACAAATGGAGGATGTTGCAAAGGATTGACTCAGTCATTTCAGAACCTTTTGTAAATGGCAATAAAACATCTTTTTCTTGGACATAGACATTTTGTGTGTGGTTGGCAGTTCCAGGCAGATCTTGGGTTTTAATGGTCCTGACAGCACTTACTACAATCTGTCAAGTCAGTAATTTGTGAGCTCTGGGTTTACAGGATAGTTTTCATAGCTAGCATCTAACAAGTCATAATGGATTTAATCTTTTCTTTGTTTCGTGTATTTCTGTGGATCATTCAGTAGATTTATGCAGCTATTTTTATTCTTGAGGCACTGCCTGGGCTCTCTGATATCAATGCAAGTATCACTTGAACCGCTTATTAATACGAGATGTGCTGAAAAGTTGGTGTTCTGTAGGCATGTTTTTCAGCTCACTGCTTTCTTCAGTGACATGAATGTGAAAACAAGGTTTACCTAAAAATTATTACAGCTTGTTCTTTATAAATTATGATGCATAATAACCCATAGGTTCATTCAGAGGCATAGCACACCTGCACACTGCCTTTCTGCACGGGTCCTAGGTGTTCAGGCCTATCATTTACCTTAACTGAAAGAAGGGCATGCAAATAATGGGATTGAATGAAACAGTCCCACAGCAGCGTACTGAACATTTGGTTCATGTGATCATCAGGAAAGCCTAAGTGCGACCTAGTTCTCTAATTCAAAGGACTGATGTCCAAAGGACTGAATCCAGACCCACATTTTCAGTCTTTCTGGTCATTCTTGTTAGGTAGAAACTTTGCTTTTTTTAATACAATGTAATGTCAGTACAAAGATAGCACTGAAGTGATAAATGCCATTTAGCTAACGTCCAGAAAAACAAAAGCTGAAGCTTATAAGTTCTACTTATCCTTTTCTTTTCCTTTGTTCATGTAACAGAAAAAATGCGAGGTGATGTTTTCAGCAGCCAACCAAAGAGTTTTAATGTTGGAGTGCTGCCCCAGCTTTTGGAGTGGCTGGGGAAGCACAGAAGTCTTAGCAAAGCTGGGCAAAATTACAGGGCTCTTGCATCTACAGAGTTTAATCAATGAACATTTTTCATAGAAAATCTCCTTCTCTGTGAAAACTGTGCATGGGAAAAACTGAAATAGTTGGTTTCTCAGGTTCTGAACAGAAACACGTTTTTGGGGTACTGTAAGAATGTTGAAATCGGTTCATTCCTAAATAATTTATTCCATAGAAGCTTTCATTATTTCAACTTCTGTTCATATCAGGGAAAAAGTAAATATCAAACCAATTACTTAGGATGAAAGTCTGTTTCACCAGGTGAAGTTCTTTATCGAAGTAAAACCAGCTGTCATTGAGAATAGCAACAGTGGTTTATGAAACTCCCTGAATCCACTTTTACTCTCCATTTTTGCCTACAACCTCCACTGTGTCCAACCAGAGCAATACCTTACTCTCAGCCCACAGCCCTGGGCAGCTCACCAACATTCCACAGCATTCCCTACATCCAGTCTCAGGGGTCGTACATCTCTTTTATTCATATGCCTGTTGGAATTAAGGAAAGAAGCAGGTGATAGAGCTGCAGAATATGCTTCTCAAAACAAGTGGAGAGTGGTAGAACTCTGGCCCAGGTCGCCCAGAGAGGCGGTGGATGCCCCATCTCTGGAGTCATTCAAGGCCAGGCTGGATGTGGTCCTGGGCAACCTGATCTAGTTGAAGATGTCCCTGCTTATTGTAGGGGGGTTGCACTAGATGAGCTTTGAAGGTCCCTTCCAAACCAAACTGTTCCGTGATTGTAGATGTAGTAGATGGACTTCCAAGGTCTGTTTTGTTTGGCAGAAGAAGGCTAGCGAAGAGGAGAGGCATGAAGAGCAGAGGTGGAGAGGCTGTTACCACATTGCCTGGTGCTTCTGTGCTAGCTGGTGTGTTTGTGGTTCAGCTGGCTGAGTAGGGACCTTCATTTCTCTTGGCATTAAAAAGACATGAACCTGGTGCATGGGCTCCCCTTGCACTTAGAGGTGGAGCTGGAGAGTCCCTGGAGTTGACTGGAGACTCTGCTGACTCTGCTCCCTCACTTTTCCTGGTTTTCTGCCCGTTCAAAGAGTCTTTTTTTAATTCATCATTAATACTCAGGACTTGAGTGCTTTGATTTTTACACTTTCCTATGGGAAAAACTGCCTGCTGGAATTTTGTCCTTGCTTTCCTTCTGTAGAACCAGCTGTTTGCCAATATGTTACAGTGAATTTTCATTTAGTGTATGCCATTTCATGTAATTGTGTATTTTAAGGGAAGCAGCGCCCAAATGTGTGATCCTAATCATGGGTAACTCTCATACTATTTTCTTTGAGACTTCACAAGTGTGTTATTTGACATGTTAATTATTACATTGGTATATGACTAAGGACACAAATATCTCCTCATTTCTCCCCCTCCCCTCACTTAACATTTTGTTTGAGAAGATCGGTACATTTTGTCTGTGAAAAGCCCTGGATTAAATGCCACCCACAAATGCTTTTCTGCATGTTTTCTTTTGCCAAAGGAGGTTGTCAGACATTGGGGGATATCATGTAATATTGGCTGACCTGAGACTTCAATTAACAAACAAGGAAGTTTACAAAAACTGTCATATTAACTTTGCACATCATTTTACTGGGGCAGAAACGCTTCGTCACTCAGCACTTATTGCTTGCTTTGCTTACCTCGAGGCATAAAGCACAAACAGGAAAGGAATGTATTCCTCATCTCTGATGCAAACAGTATTCTGCAAACATAAATGTGGGGAAGAGGTTTCTATCCCTCAGTCATTCCTGGTTCAGCCCAATACAACCAAACCAGTGGTATTTGACTTGTGTATCTGGATCAGAATTGTTTTGAACGGAACCCTTGGATTTGAGGGGAGCATCTG
Source organism: Nestor notabilis (assembly GCF_000696875.1). Classification (NCBI taxonomy): domain Eukaryota; kingdom Metazoa; phylum Chordata; class Aves; order Psittaciformes; family Psittacidae; genus Nestor; species Nestor notabilis. Next base: position 155,277 of record NW_009911411.1, on the reverse strand, counting down.
GTTTTAACCCTGCAAGAAGCCAGCAGACTGTGTTCACACTGTATTTTACCAAAATGGTTGAAGACGTTATAGACGGTGTTTACGTGTATTTTGATGATGATTTTGGGGGTTGGAACTAGATGATCTTAAGGTCCGTTCCAACCCAAACTATTGTATGATTCTAGGACTCTAAATCCAAATCTCAGATTTGTGAAGGCTTGCTGTTCACTTTCCTTTCTATTACTGTCAATTTTACCCTCCACTTCCTCAGGCCAGTCCTTAAGGAAGGTTTTCGTTCAGCCAGCTGCTTCCCAAGCCATAATTTATAATCTCATTTCCTCCATACTTTACCCTTTCTTTTCCTATTTCTTTTAAACTGACCTCCTAACAAAATCTCATTTCTTCTTATCCTTCAGCTTTCATTTTCTGTTAAAATACAACATCTATCAGAGCCTTTTTTTTTCTTCCCCTTCTAACTTTTCCACCCCTTCATCTATTTTAGTGCTAGCCATCAACCAGATGCCTTTCTCCACGTGCTGATACTCCCCACTGGAACCTCTGTTCCTGCGCTGGTCACTTTTCCTGCTAGGTGCCTTTCTTTTTCTTCTGTCTGCTCCTGTCTGTAAACATTCATTGTCAAATCATCTTCTTGCCCATCCCTTTAGCCGTGTTACCCTTCAGTTTCTGGTAGCCCTTTATCTTTTTCTCAGTCACCTTCAAGCTGCTTTTTGCTCACAGCCAAAGCCTCTGCCGCTGAAACTGGTTTTAACGGAGAAAACAAAGAGTGATGTTAACAAAGGACTGGAGCCCTCGTTGGTATCCAGTGGTTCTCCATCAGGGTCTGTGTATCCAAGGGAAGAATAATCAGTGCAACTAATAGAATTCTGGGAGCTCCTTTGGAAAGGGCCAAGTCAAGCTGTGGCCACAGGCCCTTCCTGCAGAGGTGGAGTAGCCCAGGGCTGTCATGTAACAGTGCAGCAGTTAGTGGTCCATTTCCACTGAACACAGTTTGCATCCAATAGCAGGATGGGCCAGGAATCTTTCACAGGGAACTGAACTTTCCTGCATCAGCCTCTTGGGTATAGTCACTCCTCAGACCCCTTCCTTGCTTTTTCTCAGCCTCCCTCTCAGATGTTTAATGGTGCTCACCAGTCTCATTCTCATGACTCCAGGGCTCTTACTCCTCCCTTCTTACAGGAATATAACGGATCCTCTATCCTATCTCTCATAGGCCTGGATTAACAAGTCTCAGCCCATCAGTTCCCAGGAACTGTGTGATTTTGATCTGGTTTCCCACATCTGTGATCCATTAGTCAAGGAAACATAAAAAGCTGAAAAAATCAAGAACTTCTCTGACATGTAAAACAACTATGTGTTTCACTTCATCTTCAGCTATTTCTTTCTTCATCACTTGACCTTCTGCACCTCAGGATGCAGTGAAGGGTCAGGCTCCTTCAGGTCCCTTCCCTCTTTTCCTCACCAGAGGGCAGGCAATTTATGGGTCCTGGAGCTCTCAACAAGGTCTTACATTGAAGAGATCTATTACTATAGCATCTGCTATAGACGTTTTAAACACCTTGTGTGGAACTGCTGCCACATCTCAGCTCCATCATCGCATCTGCTGGGTGTGCTCATTTGTTCAGGCTAGGTATTGCTGCAGCGTGATAGTCACTGCTGAACTGGATAGTGATATTGGTACCAATACCATGTGGAAACACAGCTCAATTAAAACCATTGCAGTGGTTCAAGTACCTTCTCTTCAGACTGAAAGATACCTTGGTTCATATTAAGATAATAATGTATATTAATATAATTAATATCATATATCATATCATAAAAAATGTAATCACAAGCAAGAGGGTTTTTTGAGGAGAGAAAGAGAAAGAAAAGGAATAAATAAAGACAGACAAAGCCTCAGCAACACAGACTTTTTTTCGATATGGGTTTTAAATTCTGCAGAAAATTAATACATAAAATATATCAGAGCTTATAACTGCTAAATCCTCTGACAGCTGCTTTCTCATCCTGCTGCCTGAAAATGAATCAACTTAATTATTCCTGTGGCTATGTGCATCCAGATGGCTTAGAGCTGCCTCTTTAGCACTGACTACAGTAACTGTCCGTGTGCTCTGGAATGGTTCAGAGGATTGAAAACCGGGATTTGGGGGGTTTTTGTTTGTTTGTTTGTTGGTTTGTGGTTTGGTTTTTTGGGGTTGATTTTTTTTTTTTGTTTGGTTTTTGGGTTTTTTTGGGGGGGAATTCCAGAGTACACAGACTGTGACAGAAGAAATGGTCTGGGATTTTGGAATCTCTTGTCAATGGTTAGGTCATGGTAGCACTGAGTTTCCATTTGCTTGTGTAGGATAGCATGTTTGCATTAATACTCTGAATTCATGTGGAGTGGAAGCGTGGTACAGGCTGTGGCTGAGAGACTAGTGCAGTGAATTCATAGACTGCAATATGTGAAGGTGGGGGGTGGAAGCACAGCGTTGTATTATCTGCCAAGGACATTGAGGTCTCTCAGGATGGCTCTTGTGAGTACTCTGAAAATATAATCATTGATCTAGTTAAGACAATTTATCCTTTGGAACAGTCTAAAACATTGTCTTGAGTTACCTGGTGCGCACACTAACCATGTAAAGTTTTCATTAAAGGACTTGACAGGTTGCTTGTGAACTGAAGTAATTTCCTTTCCCTTCAGAATTAGATTTTCTTTATGGCCTCCTTTGTCAGTACATGCTGTTCATTAAGAATGATTTGGCCATTTCATTCTACAACCTTATTTTTGCCTGCTCTGTGGATTTAACTGAAGGAAATCCCTTTGTGAATGAAATGATCAAGCTGCATCTCAATCACCAAATGATTTCTCCTTCGTTTTCCTTCACTTTTTTTACCCTGTATAAACCAAGCTGCTTCTTTTCGGGAACGTTTAGATAGGAAGGAAACCAGGTGTGAATTCTTGGCAACCAATTTGCAAGGAGATGTCTTTCCTCCAGTTTTCTCTTTGGTTTTTGAATGGTCTCGTGGAAAATCTAGGGAATGAAGCCTTCAAACTTCTCGTGATCTCAGATGCTTCAAGTCTGGTTGTAGAGTGGGTCTCTGGATATAGTGTAGTCTAGTGGCTGCTCTTTTATCATATGGTGCAATGAGGTGGGGGAATCGTGCCAAATTAAGAAAGCATTGGACTAAGCACGTCATTGTAATGTGGGCTCAGGTTTTATACCTAAGTCTCGTCTGTGCAGGAGAGAGGTGGACTGTCAAGATTAACGGCAATCAGCGTAACATACAGACACACACAACACCCTGAGGTAGTCACCATGGAGCACCCAGTGTAATGTGTGTCCCAGGACACTAGAGGTACAGCTTAGTGGCTTCTGCAGTGGTCTCTGGATGTGTTCTTGCTGCTGTGAGAGGGGCATTACGTGTTGAAGGGTTCATCTCCTGCCTGGTGCTCCACAGATGGGTGGTTGTGAACATCCAGCCTCTCAGGCTGTTCTGGGGGAGGTTTCTGAGAAGGTTGGTGCTGGAAGTTTGTAGAAAGAGTTTGTCTGATGAGCGGAAGGCTCAGACTTCTCCAGTCAGTGCCAAAGACAAACGCTGCTTTGGTGTGGGGTGAGGAGAGAGGTTTGTGCTTCCCATCGTTGCAAACAAGCTGCTAGGATGCAGTCAGTGGGAAGGTTGCTGTGAAGCTGGACTCCAGTAAACTCCTTTCTGACATTGACAACTTCTCTTTCTTCATTTTGTCCCCTTGTTGTAGAGCCCAGGTGTCTAGTCCTCTGCTCCATCCTGAAAGGAAGAGACTTTATTTGCATAGGGAAAAGTTGTCATGGCAAGACAGAGAACGAGGATGAAAGAGGGGACAGATGAGGTCAAATGAGCTAAACACAAAGCTAGACTAAAACAGCTTAACAAAGTACATAATTTAATCTGATGGTGACGCTGACCGTAGAAATACAAGACACATTAGATGGATGCAGAATACAGGGAATAAAGTCCTATGTGATTAAATGAAAAAGAAGTAGTATCTTTTTTCTTCTACTATCTGTCTCCTTCTGTGTATTTAACTGTCTTAGTCGTAATGCAGAACTTGGGATTCTCTCACCGTACAAGAGGTCGTCAGATGAAAAGGGCATAATTTAAAGCAAATGTGCCCTCAGAAACGCTCATTTCTCAGTAAGAGTAGCAAAGCATAATGTAATTAAAACAACTGTCTACAGCGTTTATGTACAATTACACTGAGTAGAGAATACCTTTAATTTCATTGTAAGGTCAGACACACGGGGAGGAAGGGTTGATGCTGTCTCTCAGACGGCTGTAATCACAGGCTGGCAACTCAACTTTGGAAATTAAATAGATTAGAACTTCTTGGCAGTGATTCCTACAAGCTCAGGAGACTCAGTGCAATCAGCAGCTTTGACATTTTGGCCAGCTAGTTAAATAGTGTTGGCTATAAACATTATAGGGCAAGTGATGTGATCACCCCCTTATGTGCTGGGCCTGGGGCATGCTCTTTCTGCCTTCTCTCTCGGGCGCAAGGGGAGTCTCTAAACCAAGGAGGTCTTTGATGATAGCCTGTGAATAACCTTCCAGATCACAGCAAGGTAGAGGAATCTGCACTGTTTGAGTGTTAACCACAACAGTGAGTACCAGAGAAGGAAGACAAGTGTTTATACAGGATTTTGCATCTAAGCAGAAATGACAGCACCCAAAGTCTACTGAACCTGAGCCTCCTTTGCATTGCTTAGCCCAGAATGAGCGCTGCTTCCTATGGCTGGTTCAGAGATCAGACTGCAAAGAAGATCCACATGCATGCAACTCCTTAAAATACAGTATTTGTTCGTTTATTTCATGGGAAAACCTGCTCATAGAGACAGTTTCCCCAGGGTGATTGCCTGAATTGGAGAAACTAAATCTGTATGTAAACAGCAAGAAAACCAGCTCTGTACAGATGTTTGGATGAACGCATGGAACCCGAACTGCATACATGCATAAGCAATTGCAGGACTCTATTTGCTTGCAAATCTGGTTTAGTGCTGAAAAAATCAAGGTGATCCTGTAGTGGTAGTTACTATAGGAGTGTAGCATGGTTAGTTTGGCAGTAATACTATGTCTGTCTGTTTGCAATTGCAGTAATTTGTTGCTTTCTAATGGCCAGGCAATTTGATGGCATGAGCGGTGATGGGGCTTACGTATCTGAATTAACCTATCTGGTTTTGTATGGTTCTTTCACATGATACTGCAGAAGTGATGACTGTACTCTGGCTATAAAGCCACATGTACCAAAATACATGTGGCACAACTTCTCAGCAGGCCCAATGTCACATTCTCTATGAAGGTGAGAAGTTGAGCCCAGGCAGAAGTGTTAGGAGGTACCAAGAGCTAAATATGTTTTCAGCGGGCAAGGTGAGTTTCCAGTCTCTCCCCTCTTCTCCATTCCCAATAGTTAATAATAATTAGTCCTAATTAATAATACATAAACATATAAAATATAAATCAGAATTAATTAGCAGCAATAAGTAGTCATTGCTAAGGAGGCAGAGAGAGGAAGACAGAAGGTATTTTTAAACATCCAGCTTGTCACTGGGATTGTCTGCTTCATTTTTTCCCACTATTTCTTCAAGGAAGTTTCCCTCACTACGTTTCCTAAGCCCGTCTAGGTACCAAACCAAGGCCCAGTGCAATCAGTAGGAGTATGCCTTGTTGGGCACTGTCCATTAATGTTCAAGTGTTAGGTGTTTGGCCTTCTGGTTTGTTGTTTCCATTGTGTGACAGCACAGTTGGACTGGAGAGTGCTCTCTGAATGCAGTCAAGGAGGTGTTAATCCCTCTGAGCAGTCAGATGGCAGTCAGAAGTTGGTTTCAGGTGGGGAAGTAGCTGATTCCCCCTGGCACACCAGCTAAGCAGCTCTTGAGAGGGATTTAGCTGTACATGGCCACCATCTAAACCTAAGCAATTCTGTAAATGAAATTAAGAGCATGCAGGTGTAGAGTGCAGAATTTAACGTTGCTTTTTACCATCAAACTAAGTATTAGAAGACTTCCTCAAATACGTAGCAATGTACCTTTTAGGTGTGTAGGAGTGGATGGAGCAGAGCTCAGCTTTGCTGGGCCAGGTTTGCAAAATACACCAAGAGCAGGATCTTAACTGCAAGGATACGTCTAAAGAAGGGCCCCTGCCAAGTTAGTGTAGGTAGACTGCCTCACCCATCTCTGCTCTGGAGCCAGGCTGAGAGAGCTGGGCTGGGGCAGCTGGAGAAGAGAAGGCTCCTGAAGGGGACACCTTAGAGCAGCTCCAGTGCCTAAAGGGGCTCCAGGAAACCTGGAGAGGGGCTTTGGACAAGGGCCTGTAGGGACAGGACAAGGGGAATGGCTTGAACCTGCCAGAGGGGAGATTGAGATGAGCTCTGAGGCAGAAGCTCTTCCCTGGGAGGGTGCTGAGGTGCTGGCACAGGGTGCCCAGAGAAGCTGTGGCTGCCCCATCCCTGGCAGTGTTCAAGGGCAGGTTGGACACAGGGGTTTGGAGCAACCTGCTCTAGTGGAAGGTGTCCCTGCCCGGGGCAGGGGTTGGGGCTGGAGGAGCTTTAAGGTCCCTTCAACCCAAACCAGGCTGCGATTCCATGATTCTGTGATCCGGGGGATACAAGTGTGGCAGAGACATTCGCTGCCCACCTGAGCCAACTCCTTTGAGAAAAGCATCTTGCTTCTCTTGAAGTCAGGGTGGATGTAGTCCCTGTAGTAAGGAGGGAGAGTATCTTCAGTTCTTCAATTGCTTAGTTTCACCTGCTGGACACAGCTAAACTACATGCTTAGAGTGCATCTGAGCAAGACGTTACCTCTCAGGAAGCAAAAATAGAAGACATAGGCAGTGAGTTTGCAGACTGAGGCTACACATATGAAGCAATGAAATATTCATGTGAAGAGAGAACTTCTCAGAGCGATTAGGGAACCTCTGAGGGGCTGAGCTTCTGTTTTAAGATACTTGGTGAAAATGAAAGAATAAGGGAAAATTAGCAGTTCAGAAAAAGCTTTTGCCCTCTGTGTAGCTGTTAATTTCCATCACACCCGCTTTGATAGTAGGGGGGTGTTACCGTTTCCTACTGGGTTTTAGCTGTTGGGATTTGGGTGGGATGTGCCTTGCTGAGACTGATAAATTGTTTTTTCAGCCAACTTAAGCACAGTATCGTATAAATATTTCAAAGTGTGTGATTTGCACCAGCACCAAGGAGATGAGTCTGGGATTGCAGAGAGACAAACAGTAATCTGTGATACGCATTCCTCTGAGCTAAAGCCAAGCAATTCCCTATAGTTAACTGTGTCTCAGCAATTTTCTCCTGATAAAATAATTAATATGCAGATAGATGGCTGTTGCCGAGACACTCATCATTCCCATTTTCTGGTTTGAATTGTTTATGGCATTGCTTCAAAAGCAATCCTATAATATCCTTGGCAAATTGATGTCTCTCTCTCCCTCTACCCAACTAACGGTCTCTTTTAGCAAGTTCTCTGTCTTTCACTGTATATGGCCATAATGTGTCTGCAGTGTAAGGCTTTCACAGAACCAGAGTGGTGGAGGTTGGAAGGGACCACTGGAGGTCATTTGGTCCAGCTCTAATAGGGTCACCTACAGCAGGTTGCCCAGGGCTGTGTCCAGATGAGTTTTGCATATCTCCAGGGATGGAGACTCCACAACGTCCCTGGGCAACCTGTGCCAGTGGTTGGCCACCCTCACAGTGAAAAAGTATTTCCTGATGTTCAGGGGGAGCCTCCTGGGTTTCAGTGTGTGCCCATCACCTCTGGGCATAAGGAATAGGGGAAGCAGTGGACCACAGTTAGCAGCTTTGTGCTTCTGGTCTGGAGAGCAGCTCTGAGACCCACCAGGAGGGCTGTAAGACCTGACAAACTCTCTGCAGTCTCTCTTGTGGGCAGTTAGACCAGCCCCTGTGGCGTGTGTGCACTGAGCTGGCAGAAGTCAGGATGTCCATGTGTGCTCAGTTGGCTCCTTAGGACTCCACACCTATTTTCTGCTCTTGATGAGAGCAGCATCTCAGCATCGGGTGCAGAAGAGTCACGCTGCTGCTGCCACCATGGGCACACAAACCACAGGCAGAGTGGGACTCACAATCCTGTAACCAGCAGTTGTAATGTAGCTGTTCAGGGAGACAGCCAAGCAATAAATGATACTATCCCCAAAGAGCATAATTGTCTTGTTATAGGGCAGATGAGTTTTTGTGGTAAGCTGTGATGCCCTGTCACAAGTCGGCTTATTTTCTGGTTATGCTACTGAAAAATTGTCTTGAGACCACATAGTACTGATCATCTTCTATACCCAGAAACCTTCCTGGCACCCAGAATAAGTTTTGAAACAAAAACACAGCAAGTGTTAACACAGGATTTCTTTTCCTTGTCAACCACAGGTAATGCAGGTCGTGAAAGAACAGATAATGAGAGCACTCACTACCAAGCCTAGCTCTCTGGACCAGTTCAAGAGCAAGCTTCAGAACCTGAGTTACACAGAAATACTGAAAATACGCCAGTCTGAAAGAATGAACCAGGAAGATTTCCAGTCTCGTCCCATTCTGTAAGTATTGTCTTCTTTCCTCCCTCCTTTTTGTGTGGAAGCATTAACAAATGTGAATGGCACTTGTGAGCTCTTGTGGGGGAACACAAGGGAAAAGCTGTCCAGGGAGCTGTGCTCAATAGCGGTAGCGCAGCATCCGCTTGAAGTGGGTTATCTTGTCTTCTGCTGGGAATCATAACTTCTTCTTTGAGTTCAGTTAAACCAGAGTCAGCAAATCCCTGCAGGGTCTCACGTGGCTTATTTGTATGAAACGTTTCCTGGCGGTGCATGGTTGTGAGCCTGGGTTTGGTGTTGGTAGTGGCTTAAAATACCCCAAAACCACCTCTTCTGTCCAAGGGCTTTAAAAATTCCAAATGCCACTTCTCTGAGTGAGACAGGGAGAAGCCCAGAAGAAGAGGAGCTGATACACACGGGCTCACAAAAGAGTGGTGCTGTGTATGACTGTGTTTATGGTGTTATCATTGGTGTCATTGACAAGCAGTTACTTACTTGTAAATGATAGCGTTCTGGCAGCTAGCCACTGAGATTCTCGTGCCCTTGTGGTTTGCTGCGAAGTATCAAATGCTGATACCACCACCACAGCTCCTTCCTGTTTCTCAGGATGTCCTTTGTTCTGTTGTATGAAAAATGGAGGCTGTACTTTGCTCTGGGACCAGGTCTGAGCTTGTGACTGAACTGGTGACACAGGACAACTGCAGACTCCGTGGTACACAAATGATGTGCAGAGAATAGCAGGAACCTTTTGAGATCAGCAGAGAAGCGATGAGGACTTCAGAACCATCCACTCAAATGTTGTGAAATCCTGACCGTGCTTCAAGTGGAATGGCTCATGATTTTCCAAATCTCCTTTTCTAGGCAAAAGTGCAGAGAAGGGTTTGGACCAGAACATTTCAGGATTCAGAAGTAGAATGCTGATTTGAACATTCACCATTGTTGTTGGTACAGTGTGAGGCATCTCTGCCTATGGCAGTGGTTGGAACTAGACGATCTTAAGGTCCTTTCCAACCCAAATTGTTCTATAATTTGTTTCTATGATTTGTTTCTGAAGGACACAGATACCCAAGTACAAGCTCTGGGGACACATTCCTCCAGGGGCAGCAGGACAACAACAGAAGCATAATCTAAGTAGAGTTATACACTTAAATTTTGATCATACCAATGTGGATCAAAGGGAAGTCCTTCTTTTATGTTTTCAGTGCGTTAGAAGATAGGACCTAATGCCCAATTAAAACTGATGTCGTTCATTGTAATGCACCCATCAAACAGCTACAAATGGCTCCCAGTCAGTTCTGCATCGTTACACTGCTCAGAAATCCCCTGCAAATCCCCTACAACGTTTAGTGGTTCAGAGCTGCTCAGTACTGCTAAGCTTGTCACCAAAGCTTCTCATCTTCCCTGCTTTCCCTATGAGTCTACTGTTTAAGTATCATACAGCTCAAATACGAGTCCCTTGCACCATCAGCTAGCCTCGTGAAACTTGCCCTCTGCAAGCTCTTTATTTCCAGCATCACTCTGGCTGGTTGCTGCCACAGTGCAGTCTCCTTCCCCAGCATGGAGTGAGTGAAACAGCCAACACAAATAGTTAAAAGCAAGTGAAGTGTTACCAGAGACTCATTTCAGATGCAGGACAAAAGGGTAAGCCTAAAGGCTATAAAGGCTAAGTAAATCGATAAGGTGTTTAAGCAATCACGACTGCATTTGCAGAGATCTAACTCTATGCATTTGCATTTTGATTGCACCCATGATCACTTATTCTTGACTGTGAAAAGAAATGGTTCTTTCATTTTCCCCTTTGATTTGATTCCCTGTACTGAACTTTCTCAAATTGCATAGATGGCACAATTGATGGAAGTACAGAATC
>NW_009911411.1:42463-144829 GCF_000696875.1 Nestor notabilis | reverse complement strand
GAAAGAAACTGTGAGTGAAGAGAGCAATCGTGGCTGTGCTGTATATTTTAAAGCCTTGCAGATACACTAAAAGAGATTGCACACAAGGGTGAATGTAAAGTCTGCAGGCCTTGTTTAATTCTGCATGAGAATATGGCAATCAGATGATGGCTTTTCCTGCCTTGAACATGATAGAAGTCTTTCTTCTGCTGTTCATTGTATGAAGCACTGAATTTTAAGTTGTCAGGCTGCTGGATGAGAGAAGCTTGAGTCAAGTTGGATTTGAATGTAAGCTGTAAACTGCTGCCTTAGATCCTGGTATCTACAACAACCTTGTTTTGCAGGGATTAGTTGTTTCTTTCATATGAGCATTGTTGTATTATGTGAGATGAAGTTTCCTCCATTTCTGTTCTTGATTAGGGAAAACAGAAAGTCCTTCAGAACAGAAACAGTTCAAGATTGTGGGATCATTATTGATCATCCAAACTGCCATCCCACAGCAAAAGGATAAAGGATCGCTGGCTCATTTTGAATAGAACAGGGTGTCTGGGAATCCTGTGGGCCTGCAGAGCACCAGGCATCTCCCTGACACATTAAATGGCAACACAGATGGGTTAATACTGGATCAAGGTCTGACATCCAAGTGGGGGCTTGCTGGTTAAAGGAGAGCTAATATCAACTAGGGAGTCATTGCTAAGTAAACCTCTGTGTGAAAATCAGCAACATAGAGGGACTTGAATGCTTTTCACTTTTATCTTACAGATTTCTCTGCACCATTAGAAAGTGTCACTAATGCCTGCTCTGAATGCATGAGGTGATTAGGAGAGGGCATAACTACAAACCAGAAAGATAAAAGGACAAAACACATGAAAGCAGTTCTGGGTTTACTTTTCTGTTGAGTTGTAATGATTTAAATGGCTGTAATATGCCCCATAATGGAAAGAAAACAGCTAACAGGAGTCTTAACGAATAGCTGGGGACAGATATGACTGGTGCTGCAGAAGAACTAGTATCATTTTGGATAATATAATTTCTCATGATTTTCAGATATACCAACAATGCAGGTCTGTTACTTTAAGTAACTGATGTCAGTATTACCTGTAGCACCAAGACCAGTAAGAGCAGAAAAGTAGTGATCATGTATGTTAACTGTGTGGTTTCCTCAACCCGTCTGTCCTCCCAACCCACTCACTTTTGCCATTCTAATGTGCCAGGAACACAGTTGCAAACTGATAGCAATTTGTAAAGTCACTCTCTCCTTAAACCTTCCGAGTTTGTTCTCTCTCTTTGCAAGGTGCAAACTGTTGAGCCAATGTCATCTGAAGGACAGTAAACAAAATCTTCACGGAACGTATTTGCATTTCTGATCTTCCTTTAGCTCGTTGTTCCTGTTTGGTTTTAAAATTAGGCAGGAGGACCTACTTGTACCGAGACTTTCATCATTTTTAATAACTCCTGTCTTTAGACCCTGAGGAACAGAACTCCCTTGCATTCAGAAGGCTTTCTGAAGGAAACATAAAGATTCAAAGCAGCACATCTTTTGTTTTACTGTGTGCCGTGGTTTGATTATTCTGCCCCATTTCTGTCACCTTGAAGTGATAGAACAGAAACCTTGACAGAGAGGAGCATTAAGTGGCAGGATCACCTTGCAAAGACGTATCTGGAGTCATGGTATCTGAAAAATAGCTGAAAAACATTGAAGTCAGAGTAACTATGTATTGGCATGAGCTGCTGAAGACAGTAAAGACAGTTAGTGCAAGTGACCATGGTAAGAGATGGATGGACTTAACGTGGTGTCACTGAAGTCCAAAGTCAATGAAGACTGTTTCTCTGTGGAGTAATGAGTTGTCTCCACAACTTCTATGTGTCCAAGTTTAAGGACAGTAAAACAGAAGAGAGTACTACCTCTGAGTTTCACAGTTGTGAGAACAAATATATGCATGTGTAGAGGGACTCCAGCACATCAGCAAAGAGGGGGAAGGTGTCTCTTCTTTCCTACCTCACTTCCTCCTGTGGCAAGTCTGCCTTAGACTGTGAAACACTTGAGGGAGAATTACCTGTTTATTTTTGGATTGGTTATAAAAGCCTTCTCTTCCTCTGGTTTGTAAAGAGCATATGGGGCTTCAGAGTATAGAAGAGGGAATACTATGAGCAGTCAGGTGTTAATGTGCTGGGAGACCCATTAATTTTCGTCTTCCCAGTAGCGTCTTAAAACTACGATGTTATGATATCCTTAACACCTATTTAATGATAACCATCCAATTTCTGAATCGAACTACCTAAATAGCAAACTGATGTTTATACCAGTCTTGAGTGTTTGAAATCAGTCCAGCTGGGGATTGAGATACAGCCTGCACTGCTGAGTAATCCACGCTGTGTTTTAACACTGGTATCCTCAGCTCCTGCTTCCAGCTTTTACCTGAGGAATGGGGAAGCTCATCAGCTCAGTAAAGGCAAGACATTTATTCAAGCACAAAATTCTTTTGATCACAGTACTTCTCCATTCAGTATTTTCGTGTCTTAGTTCCCAATGAGAGAATGACAAGGCTCAAAAATTATCCTAAAGGACTAATACTACATTTCAAAAGGTGGTGGTTTCTATAGCGACAATGCTTCCTTAACTTTTGCCCAGCTAGATTTTCACAGCTTGTAAATATGCAGTGAGTTATGCACCAGAAACTCCAACCATGTTGGTAATACATGGGGGAAAGATGGCATTTTTGTTTAAAGGCCTTATCTGTGCAGCAGAGGACTTCCAGTGGTTTCAGTTGGGGTCTGGCAGATCAGAAGGGTAGGATCCAAATGGATGTGGGAATCAGCAGAGACTGGGCTCTCTAAGTTGTCCGGAAGAGAGAGGGTTTTGTTGTCTCTCTGGGTTACCAGAGCTTTGCTTCCTTTTGATGCTGGCACGTACTGCCAGACAGAAGGGTTTTTGGTATTACCTAATTTGCACAGCAATGCAAAATGATGGTTCTGACACACTTCATGCTTTATAAATCCTCTACACATTCAGTTATTTTTTGAATCTTACTAGTTGTCAACTTGGTGTTTAAACCTGTCTTTTATGTATTCTTAATGAATCTAAGTGAGGACATAACTGATGAATTCAGACATCTGTGAATCCATGTGATGCTGTATGAAATCAAACTTTAAATATTATGTGCATATGTTTTATGCCTAGTTCTTGACACGCTGAACTCTTACCAAAGTAGGATGGCTTTTCTAAAGGATCTATAATATTGTTGCTAAACACTGTGGGTTTCTGCACTCCTGGACAAGGGTAAAGGTTGATCCTTGAGCAATCCCTGGGTTAGTTTTCCACGAAATTCTGATAATAGTTTATCAATTGCATGGCATGGATTGAATAACAAGCATATGGCACTGGTCATTATTTTAGCTCACTGGCCTTGCTCAGTGTTTTTTATTGTTGTTTCAAGGTGTGTTTTAGGCTTCTAGTGCTAGTAAAGTATGCCAGCAGAGGATTGTGCAACAAGAGGTGACAGACCCTCAAACAAGCTTCGCAGTGCTCCTATGATGAAAGAGCATTATTTGCTGCAGAAAAACCTTGTTGATGCGTTATAGCAAATGCTGGTTTTTAGATGAGTAAAGTAAGAAACAAGTAAGTGGCTTGCCTGAGTCATACATTGATGTCGTAGCAGTGAGATGTCTAGAACAGAGATAGCCTGACTCCCATTCTCTCTCCTAAGAGAAGGTGGGTTTTTTAATAGAACAGACTAGATTCTGACCTGGGCCTGCCTGTGACTGTTGTCCCCTTCAAACTCCTTGCAGAAACATCTTGTGAGACTCTGTCTCAGAGGGAGGGAGGGAGGATGGTCTTTGATTGAGTTTGACATGGGCCTACTTTCTCCTTTCCCAAGGGAACTAAAAGAGAAGATTCAGCCTGAGATCTTGGAACTGATCAAGCAGCAACGTCTCAATCGGCTTGTGGAGGGCACCTGCTTTAGGAAACTCAACAGTCGGCGTCGGCAAGGTACAGTTCAGACTCTGTAGTCTGCCCTTTTATTGTCACTTTTGTCCAGAAGTTGAGATCGGGAATACCGTTGGTTGTAGTGCTGTCTGGGCTGCTTTTACCAGGAGGCATCTGAAAGCATTTCGTAGTTAGAGCTGTTGTAGGAGTTCCTGTGTTTCCCTGGATCTTGTTTTGGCCTCATCATACGGATCATCTGGAACAAGTCCAGTAGTTAACACAACTTTCAAGCAGTAGTCTCGCACTCTGAACCCTCTACAGAAATAGCACATGAAACTTGGTGTAGCCAGAAGCTGAACCTCTCAGACCTGGACCACCTTTATATGTACAATGAGCTCATTCCGCACCTCTCCCTCTAGTACTGCCTGTCCTTGGTTTTTGTCTTATATTACCATATACACTAAATGCATAATGGTGTTTAAAAATGCTTTTTAAGAGCACTTAGGTGAGTAATTTGTGTACCTTCAGGTGAATACTTGGTTGACATGGAAAGATTATTTTCCCAAGCATATGAGACATTGCTCAGTGCTGGATTTACAGCTCATTTAATACAGCCAAACTCTCTACAGTTCTTTTCCCCTCAGAGAGGCATGCTTCTTTCTCTGGACGAAATAACAGGAACATAGCGTAACCTCAGCACATGAATCAGAATTTCTATGCCAAAATTTCCCTTTAAACCCCTCAATTTGTGAGGATTCAGATTGCCTTTTGTTTTCCGCTCTAAGTACAATACAAATTACAACGTTACAAAAGCTAAGAGCAAGAACTGACAAAGATCAATAGCCGAGACCTTCAGATCACTTGTGGCAAACTGCTTTCTTCACAGAGAGAAGCATCCCTGCGATGCCCCTTTCCTTAGAAACAAGGAGGCAGTTCTCCTGCAGGTAGGGGGGTTATTTTGGAAGATTTCAAAGCCTTTATGAAAGGATTGAGTTGAAGGCAAACGTGGTGCAGCTTTATATCCTCTTTGTCAAGCCTGCAAACACCTATAGAGCCCATTGCACACAGTTTAGGGAAACAGCATTCATATTCCACTGTGACTTTCCATACAGACTTCATAGAGAGGCATGATACGTCTTTTCCCTTTGGCAGCGTATTCACTGAGTGGAAGTAGCTGAAGTAACACAGGGTTTGGTTTGGCTATCAGTAGTGAGGGTTGTTTGTTTTATTCCTTTCAGAGCCTTAATCCAAATAACTGGAGTTCTAGCGAAAGAGCAGGGCTTGTGGCAAGCATCCTTCTTTTGGCAGGTCTCCAAGAGGAGGATAGACTGGTTGTTTTAGCTTAAACTGTTGTTAGTTCATGATTTGTAGGATCAAAAGCCTTCGGGGGTATAAGTTGGTTCAACTTCTACGAGTGAAGATGAAGGTAAAAAGAAAGCATTAAAAAAAATAATCAATATAATCTTCTGTTGAGGTATAATGTAACCCACAGTGGAAAAGGTTGCTGTGTATCACGCCCTGGAGTGAATGGTATAGGCCACCAAATTAATTGCTTTGATGTCATACAGGGACAAAAAAAATCATGATTCTTTGGGAAGAAGTAAACCACAGAGCCATGCCTCAAAGAATTTGATCTTCTCTGAAATATATTGGGTTGTGTGAGATAATGGCCCATTTAGAAAGGCAGGGTTCCACATGCCCTGAAGAGTTGTGTGTGCTTTCTGTTAGACTCCCTGAAACAGAAATGTGAATTATCTGTCTGGGAGGGAAGGAGAAGGCATAACCATTACAGGAGGTGATGATTCATGAGGCCACCAGGACTCAGTAAGATCTAACACTGTGTGATCTAATGAAGCAGCAGAGTATTGTTTGTAAACACGAGCATGTTTGGTGTATGAGCCATTCAGTTGGGATCCTTTTCTAGGTATGTGCAGTGCCTGGCACAGGCAAATAGCAAGTAGTGGTAGCTGGCACAGAGCAGGAGCAGCTCTCTTGGAATGAGCCTCATCTTTCAGGGTTTCCTGTAACCCAAGCAGAGCAAACTGTAACACAAGGGCCCCTTCATGATGTCAAAAGGTAAGAGATGAAGTGAAGTGAATGGAGGGCCAGAGGTTTAGCTAGTGATAGGGTCCCAAATGCCTGAGTGTGGCTTGTTAGCCTCATCCCACCTCCCCACCTCCTCTCCCCCAACCCACCTCATGACCTTACTGAGGGTTCAGAAACCCTGTCCCCTGCCCACTGCTCCAGCTGAGCTCACTTGCCATGGAGCATTACTAAGACCCTCAAGGGGCTGTGGTCCATCCAGGTTGATGAGGAGCTGCATAGAAATGGGGAGTGCAATGAGGCATCACCATGTCTGTTATGTGGCAACCCACTTGTACGAGTAGTAGGGTTAGGAAGGTACTGCTTCCTTTACCTCTCCTGTGATTCCTTTTTCCCCTTGAGACAATCCTGTAACAGAGGTCACAAATCAAAATAAGAACCAGTTGAACATGTGCTGCACAGGAGACCCTGAAAGCATTAAATTGCCCATTTGAAAAATAATTAGCAGGCATCATCCCATAATAAAGACTCCAGAGCAAACTTCTGTTAAGACTATTGTTTGAACATGTGGTGGGACATGCATGGTTAGTCACAGCAAGCTGAGAAAATTGACTTCCAAAAGAACAAGCAGGGAGTTTACAGCCTCTTACAGCCTTCTGAGAAGAGGTGAGACACTGTTATATAGCACGGGCATTGGGAAAGCCTTTGATCCAACAGGTGACTCACTATGGGGAAGCTGGAGATTAAACTGTGAGGTACCTGTAGTCAGCTCTCTGCCTTTTGTGTTCCAGCACAGGATTATCGTATCAGCAGGACCTCTCTGTAGCTGAAAATCAGAAATACCATCGTTTTCCCAGCAGGATCTTTAGCACTTTCAAAGAGAATATCTGGCCTTTCCCTTGCAAGGTTTCATAGAAGAACTGCAGCACTAACTCCTGGTTGCACTGGGTATTCTTAATCTGTTGGAAATGAAAGCTAAACCTAGCCTGCCCTTCTGGTCACTGTTCAAGCATAAATCAGGAAACCCTGCAAATCCCCACTTTGTTCCTTAGCTGTGGACATCAGCTGGCAGATAGACCTCTTCAGCTTTCTCCTGCCTAAAAGAAAGGGGAGAAGGCTGAAGTCTGCAAAGCACTTTCCAACCCCAGAAGTTATTTCCAGTGGAAATAAGTAGCAGATAAAGGCATTTTATTGAGGATAATATGTACTTCTGGTGCTGTCATCCTACTACATTTGTAGCTGTGCTGCTGGGTGCACTCTCGGAAGTAAATACCCCTTTTTAGCTTCATACAGATTATTGAGAAATTGCATGTTATTGAAGTGGTTTTGCAGCCAAAAATGAGGTTTCTTGCGCAGTAATTTTTGCAAGGGAAGGAAAGCCTGGTGATACACACCATTAAATCAAAACCACCAGGCACAAGTAAGCTGGAAAGAGATAGCTTAAATTAAAACCAAAAATCAAGTGAAGACAGGTTTTCCATCTCTTGCTAGGATGAGTAACTCACAGTTCTGAACAAGTAAACACACGTTGTCTTTTCTTTCTGCCAAGCCTCTTTGCTACTGTTACTGCATCCCACCTTCCATAGTCTCATATAATATTCCATAAGTGACTTGCTGAGAGGAAAGGGCTAACCAAATATGCCTCTGCAGGTCAGTTATTCACCAGTCATTCCCAGGGCTTGCTGGCTTTCATCTGAGCAGTTAAGACCAGTTAGAGTGAACATATGGCAATACAGTGGTATTAGAGAAAGGCAACACAATGAAAGAAAAGGTTGAGTCCACGAACATCTATCTAAGATCCAGACAAATACCTGTGTTTTCACTGGTATATTTAAAAGTGTGTTTCTGTTGCTCTATCCATGAGGAAGGTTTTCTTTGAACAAAAACTTCAGCTATCTTGGGATAAAATGTACACTCTCAGCCTTTGGGCTGTGCATCTCTCAGCTATTTTCTCCCCCAGATTCTAAGGACAGAGCACTTTTGTCCTAACCACAGCACTTCCTTACCTGGGACAGCGTTGTTAAGGACATATGAGTCATTGGCCATTAATGCACTTGGAAAGACACTGTGTGAATGGCCAAGCACTTTGCAGCCCATCAGCAAAATGATCTGTCCTCTACTCTTGAGGCACAGTTTTGAATATTACTCTTCTAGCCAAATCGTGGCTAATTTTGTTATTTGGGATATTTTTTTCCCCACCCTCATCTATGATCTTTACCAGTGTCCTGTGATGTATTTCTCCCACTGGGTGCTCCAGCAATTATCTGAAAATCAGAACATTTTCTTTGAAACATTTTCAGTTGGAAAACCAGAACGATTAATTTTGTTTCCCAAAGAAGAATCTGTAGCCCTTTAATTTGACTGTGTCAGTGGTCAGTGAGGTAAAAGACATGAGGACTCACCAGTAAAAGACGTAGTGTTCAAAAATAACACAGGTTAAAATAAGACCTTTAGCTCATAGGAGGAGCTTGGGCTTTGGGGCAAATTTGTAAGACTGGGCTTAAAAGGAGCTTTACTCCTTCCTGAACAGACAGTTGCCCTGCTCCAGCTGTGCACATAAACACAGATCTGCCAGCTGTGGAGCACAAAGTCTATTGGGAAACGCCTGTCCCAATGCCTCTTGTGGCACTTCAACCCTGCATACTTGGGTTTAAGAGCTCTGGAGGGTTTGGACAGTAGTTTTGCTTTGTTTTATGAACACCACTTTCTAACCGTAGTAGAAAAGAGCTTTTCCATCTGCTAATTTTTGGTTGATCAGTTTAGAGCTGCAAGTCAGTGTGGGCCACTTCCCATGTGCTGCTCTGCGATGAAGGTTTCTTCACCCTTTTTGCCAGTGGAAGCAGTTTCATGTGATTTTTCTTTTGACTGCAGCATTATGTTATACAACTGCTTTCCCAATACAATCACATTCGGCGCTTGCACTACAGTACAACAACACGCATCCTGTCTTAAACTGTCCCCCTCCAAGGCACTGGGGTGTCACGTAAGGGGGATATCGTCTGATCAACTCTTTGTAACATCATGTACAGCTGAAAGAAGCCACCGCAGCCGGTGAGGCTGAGGTGGCTGTGGCAGGAAGGGTTACTGCCCTTCACTAATGCTGAGGGAGCCTCGTTAGTTCCGTTTGTAGATTTCATTTAAGGTTTTTCCCCTTGACAACAAAGCCCTGGCACAATGGCAGTCAGTAGTGATCCCACAGGAGAACTGGGCTGGACATGCTTGAAGCTACAGTCTATGGCTTTTAGTTTTTAATTAACCTTGGGTTACGGGGAATTGCTGTAAAAGGCTCCACAAGCCTTCCGAGATTGGGTTTCTCCTCATAAAACCACCCCTTCTGAAAAATGAAGTAAGATATTTTCACTGAGGGGTTTTCCCATCTTTCATTGTGGGAAGAGGGTGTTGAAACAGGCCTAAGGTTAAAGAGCCGAAGTTTTTCAATCTAGAAGTTTCAGACACATCCTTCTGAGGCACACAGACTGTCCAATGAGTTGATGGCGTGTGTGCTCTTCAGATGGGAGTCTACTGAGTGAGGGCTCCTGCTTGCTCTAGTTTCAAATCCCCACAGAAGCTCTGCAGGTCGTGTTTTCCTCTTGGAAACCCATTCTGTCCAACACTGTATGTACTGCTGACAGTCCAGACAAGCTTATATTGCAGCAGCTTTTGTTGTATGCATCACAGACTCATAATCTCAGGCACCCTATCATAAATCTTTCAGTATCCTGCATGCCTGTGAAGTAAATAACCAGAATCTCTCCTGTTGCCATTTTGAGCCTTTGCTAGCAGTTTGTAAGGTCTTGAAACCTTTCTGTAGGAGGGGCTGAACGCTCAGAAAGTGGTTTTAAGTGTGGGTTTTTTTCTGCCAAATGTTTTTACCCTCCATGACAAAGACATTGAAAAAGGCATATGGAAGCCCACTTTCACCATTCAAAGCTGAATTGCCTTTTATGTTTTATTGCATTGCATTTTAGATGGCTGGCCAAGGGACTGGAGAGTGTCCTTTGGAAAGAAGTTGGGTCCATTAAGGCAGTGTTTTACTAACAGAGCCAAGAAGTCCTTCCTTTGCTAACACCACAATCACTCTCACATGTGCTGGCTTTGGTGGTTCTGCTTCTCCAAGGTTTTATCCAAACCGTTGTTCCATTCACTCCCAGCAATTGCAGCACCACGGGGCTGTGTCAGTCATAGAATCATAGAGTCAGCTCCGTTGGAAAAGACCTTTAAGATCGAGTCCAACCTTTCCCCAGCACTGCCAAGGCCACCACTACCCCGTGGCACTGAGGGTCTCGTCTACATGGCAGCATCAGCGCTGAGCACAACAAAAGAAGCGCAGAGCCAGAGAAGCCCTCTGCCCCCTCCTGGCATTTGGACATCTAGCCTTGCTGTGAGCTTTTGGAGAGTTATAGCTCGGATGTAACAAGATTGTCTTGTTGACAGCTTAACGTTATGGGATCTATTTATTAAATAGGAAGTGTTCTGACAAGCGAGGGTAACCTCCTTCTTGCCGTGACCGCATGGTCAGACGTATATTTGTGCCCATGCAAAGCACCAAGTTATCCGCAAGACAAGGCAGTTAAGGTCTGCTTTTTGAATCCTTGCGTGTTAGTATGTCCAGTCCCTCCATAAATACGGGGGTGTTCCCCCGTGTCTATTAAAAGACATGAGTCATAATTTTCATAAAATATGGGATATCTCAGATGTATCAGGTTTTCAGTGTCCCACACAAGACAGCTGGCAAGGCTTAATTCTCACATAGCGGGTACTGAAAATGAAGGGGGGTTGGGTACATCAAAGTTACCCACTCAAAGCAGTGGTTACTTTGCCAATCTTCTGTCCACGAGGCTGTATAATGTCGTATAAAACTAAGTCAATTGTTTCCTGCTAGTATTTATTTTTGGAGCTAGTGACTAAGTCGCTAAAAAATACAGTAGATTAATGGCAGCTTCATTTAATCAAGTAAAATGACCGAGCAAAGTCCCTGTCCTACTTCCATGCACCCCACATATTCCTTTTTCTGAAAGAAAGAAGATGGTCCTTCCCTGTAGTGCCTCATTCGTGTGAGCTTTCTCCTGTGCTATTGCTAATGCTGATGAAGACATGTCAGTGACCTTCTTTAATGCATTTATTTTAACAGACAAGTTCTGGTACTGTCGACTTTCACCTAATCACAAGGTGTTGCACTATGGAGACTTGGAAGAAAGTCCCCAGGGAGAAGTCCCCCACGATTCCTTGCAAGACAAATGTAAGTCATGTGCAACGATTGTGCTACTTGTGCCTCTTTCGTGCTAGTTCCTCTTTATGACTGGTAGATTTCTCTTCACAGGGGACATTACCAAGAGCTCTGTTTGCAGAGACAGGGAGCAGGGGACATTTCCTCCTGCATTCAAACACTTCTCTCCTGGTTTTGGCAGGGATGTATGAGGGCTGAGCTCAGCTTTCCAATGAGTTCATAATTTCATTCAGCCTGGAAATGTCATGCCTTTCATAGGGAGGAACACAGTTTATTTTCCTTGCTCATCTAACTGCAGGTGTCAAATTCAAATACGTGGGCATATTCAGAAGCACTTCTGTCTGCAGAGACAGATGTTTCTTCTGTGGCAGAGTCCTAGTGACTGGAGGAGAAATCCTTGGCAGGCAGAGATCTTTTTTGATATCGTGGGGAGTGGACTTAAAGATGGCACATTGCTGTGAACAGTATTGAGAGGAGCTCACCATCACTGTGTACCCAGCTGGGTGCGGACATGCCTCTGTGACAACTCACTCACAACTTCTTTGGGCAACCTATTCCAGTGCCTCACCACCCTCACTGTGAAGAATTTCTTCCTTATATCTAACCTAAAATTCCCCTGTTTAAGTTTAAACCCATTACCCCTTGTCCTACCACTAGAGTCCCTAATGAAGAGTCCCTCCCCAGCATCCTTGTAGGCCCCCTTCAGATACTGGAAGGCTGCTCTGAGGTCTCCACGCAGCTTCTCTTCTCCAGGCTGAACAGCCCCAACTTTCTCAGCCTGTCTTCATACGGGAGGTGCTCCAGTCCTCTTATCATCCTCGTGGCCTCCTCTGGACTTGGTCGAACAGCTCCATGTCCTTTTTATGTTGAGGACACCAGAACTGGACACAGTGCTCCAAGTGAGGTCTCACAAGAGCTGAGTAGAGGGCCAGGATCACCTCCTTTGTCCTGCTGGTCACGCTTCTTTTGATACAGCCCAGGATACGGTTGGTTTCTGGGCTCAAGCGCACACTGAAGCCGGCTCATGTCGAGTTTCTCATCAATCACCACCCCCAAGCCCTTCTCCGCAGGGCTGCTTTGAATCTCTTCTCTGCCCAGCCTGTAGCTGTGCCTGGGGTCCTGCCGAGGGATTTATCAGGATATTTTAATGGATAAAAGTAATTTTGGAGCCCTTCAGAGGACTCACACTGTCATGATGATTTCTCTTCATCCATCAACAGAAGTTACAGAGATTTAACCTGCGGTCCTGGGAAAGTTTTTTTTATGGTGATGGAAATAGTGATTACTGTAGTTCTGTCACCAGAAAGTGACTTCAAGAAATCAAGCATTGACTAAGGAATCATTGCTTTTTGTTCTTTACTGAACCTCCGTAAGTAATAAATGCTATTCTTGGCATTATCAAATCAGATATGCTTGAACAAGTATTTCAGTTGGTAGATCCACTTCTGTCTCGGAATGGCAGAAACACTGATTTTTCAGAAGTCAGAAAAATTCCAGCCTGAAAACTAAGAAAGGAGAAAATCAGTGATTTAAACTTCCCTGTAGGTTAATAAAATGTTTCTGCTCCCCCAGCCTGTGTCCAGGCAGCATCTTTTAACATTTCTAAGTGGGAAGAGGAAGAAGAGCCTGTCCGATGCTGGAGCCCTGGCAGCTGGCAGTCACGTTCCCTTGTTTCCATTGCCTTACAGATTGCCTGAAGGATGTTTCGCGCTCTTACTGCAGTCTTGGCAGAATGTAGGGCAGGGGCTCACATTGCTGCATTGGCACTGGAAGAGGCTGTTTTTCTGGAGGAGGCTTAGAGAAATAGCCCTTGAATGTTACAGGAGCATCAGAATGACAGAAGAATGAAGGTCACGCTTGAACTGCAGGCACAGTTCTGAGACCAGCAGTTCCCAGGTTTCATTGCATTGAGCATGCCCAAACCCTGACCCTGACTTCAAGCTTCATCTTGCATTTACATTTTTCATAGGCTCTTGAGCCTTCTCAGGAATGTCAGGATCCCATGGGGACAGAGGGATTCCTCCTTTAGAAACCACTGAGCCAGACCCATATGTTCCCTGTGCATGCAGCAGGCGGAGCAGATACTGATGCAGTTTTTGAGAAGGATGTGGTTATTTCATCAGCGTCTCAGGTTTTCAGGCTGTGAAGGGTACTAGATTTACCACAGTGCCACCCACATTAGAGTTTAATTAAACAGAATTGAGAATATTGCAAGATACAAGATGATAAAGTGGCGCTATTGTTTGAAATGTGTCAGGCCAAACTGGCTTGGGAATTTTACAGAGCATTTTCCAGAGATGTGCTGGTATTCTGTGGATAGATTTATACTGAATTCTGAACTATGAAGGACTGAATAAGATGACCACATTGTCAGCATCTGGGAGCAGGTCAAGAGATGAAAGAGAATAGGTGGGTAAGAAAATTGAGGACCAGGAGGAGCAGCACAGGGCATTCTGTGTGCTTCTTACCAAGCTTGAATAACTAGTGTCTATCTTCAGAAATAAACGTGGGGGTATTTAACCTTTTCACTTCTGTGAATGTCACCCCTCTCTTCAGGCTGTCAGAGTTAACAAGCTGTGCGGGCTCCAGCTGGGACAGAAAACAGTCGCCCTCTTTCTCAGGGCTTTATCTATTGTGAGCACATCACATTTGTGCTCACACCCTCCAGCATCTTGTAGTCAGCTTCTGATACCATCTGAAGTCTTTGATTCTATTTTTCCAAAGCAAGGAATAAGCCAAGATTATGATTAAGATCAGGGTTACCTCAGTCTCTGACCTCCCCTAGTAGCTGCATTCCAGATCGCAGAGATCAAGCCTATGAAACCTGGGAACAGCCTTCTTGGTTGAGAGATCTAACTTGAGAAAACCCTTCCTATGCAGAGAAATAGTTTTTCTGGGCATCTGCAGCAAATGGCAGGAGCTCTTTCTTCTACCATAGTTGCAGTCAAATCTCTCCTTTACTTCCCAGTTTGTCCTAGCTTGCTCTCTCCTCACAAAACCAATATCTCTTCTTGACCTAAAAGTAGGGTAGTGTCAGAGACATAATAATTTCCATTTCTTTTAGTTTTCCATACAAAGAAAGTCCTTTAAAAAGGTCTATTATATCCCATGCTCTCCATTTGACTGTAATGCTGAAGTAATCTGTAATTAAATACATAGTATTGGTGTACCCAGTAGGAGAGAAAATGCATTTCTCCTCTTCAGTATTTCTATTAGAGTTTGTAAAGAACTGGGCAGTAACAGATTTTCATATTATTATGCTATTCTTTCTATATAGACTGTTTTCCCACAGCCACAAGGATAATGGATTATTTATAGATTGTGGAAACTGTCACTCACTGACCATATTGTATTGTGGAGCGTATAGATTCTCCATAATGTAATTACCATTGGAAAATTGACTTCCACTTGGAACTCAGAGACGTTTATGTTTCAGTGGCCTCAGTCTGTGGCAGGCATTAACAGAAGGACCAAACAACATCACGTGAGGCAGGGTCCAACTTGCCCAGCACACTCTCTCCAGCAATGACTTTACCTGGGTGCTAGGAAAGAGCAACAACAGGGCAGGCATATTACATTAGTGAGGCAGAAAAGAGTGTATGTTTTCTAGATACCTGACTACACAGAAGACCTGTCCAGACACAGGTACACAGCTGTATGAAACATTCTTACCCAAAGTAGTCTCAAGAGGCAAAAAATAAGCATACTCCGATTTTTACCTAGATGCGATGCCTGAAATTTTCTCACTGATTCCTATTTTAGTTATTTCCTCTTTTACAACAGGCTGGAAATAGCAAAGGGGGTGGCAATTTTAACCCATTAGTCTTGCACTTTTTAGACCCTGTAGCTTTTATACACCCTGGTTATAACTGATCGTCTGGTTTTTGCTTTTGTTCTTTTTTAATGCAGTGCCAGTGGCAGATATAAAAGCTGTTGTGACTGGGAAGGACTGCCCTCACATGAAGGAGAAAGGAGCTCTTAAACAAAACAAGGTATGGTTCTCAAATTGCTATGAACATGCGCCCTGAAGAATAGAAAGCTTGTCGACTTGACCTTCCCTGAAGTAATACAGGGTATTTTTCACTCCAGCCTGCCACCTTTCTGTGTATGCACACACTTAGTTTTCACCTCAGACCATTTGAGATAAATTGCTGGGACAGCCTACCTTCCTTCACTCAGGTTTCATGGCAGATGTGCACTGTGATATACCCACAGCACATTAGGATAGTCTCTAGTACTGATGTCTTCTACCCCTAAAGCAAAGCAGTTTTGACTGCTGCTAGAGTAACACTAGCAGTGCCTGTAGGTACCTACTCCCGTATTGTCTCTGATAAATAACTACTTTATTCCATCTGTATTCCCTGGTGATCTGACATTCAGTGAACACTGGCACATGCCAGAATTGCTATCAATGTCCAGCTGATGGTATCTTCAGGTCCAGTCAGGTAGAAAAATAACTGCCAACAAAAGGATGTAAGGTAAATGCTGGGCAATTAATGAGGTGTGTAAGGATGTCTTCAGCAGTGCATTTGGGAAAGAACCTGCAGGAGACAATGGTCAGCTTCAGTTGGATTTATGCAACCTTTCAGTTTCAGATCGAGGACTGTTTTCTATCATCAGGTCATGCTGTTTGGCCTTACGAGAAGGAGTAAGACTCTGATGATGTTCAGTCTGACCCAGAAGCACACCCTGAGGTGTGGGAACCAGATCAGAGGATTGGAATAAGAATTTCTAGGTACCTGAAACCGAGACATTTTGGGTCCAGCAAGAAAGAGATTTTGATGAACAAAATGGTGAAGTTAAGAGTTCCTGCTTCAACGCTCTAAAATTAAAATGCATGTCTTTAGTGTTCAACTGAATACTGGAAAAAAGCAGTTCTGGTGGGAACCACAGAAAATGGAAAGGCACTGCCAAAACTCCATAGAATCAGAGAATCAACTAGGTTGGAAAAGACTTTTAAGATCATCAAGTCCAACCCACAACTTTTCTTTCTTTAACTACACATAGATATGCAGAGCATCTTGAGTATTCTTTGCATTTGTTGCTTTAAGTGTCTCAGGATACCATCTTCTTTCAGCATTGGCTTTACACGGCTGGAAGTGAAAAAGTCGAGCCAAGCAAGTAAAAACAATCCCAAGAGTATTGTTCCTCGCTGATTTTCTGAATCAGGGCACTAACACACACACAATAGATGGCACACAACTCCTACCACATGCACCAGCAGCAGCATTTGGCTGGGGCATTTATATGATGCATGTAAGTTA
Organism: Nestor notabilis; assembly: GCF_000696875.1. Taxonomy (NCBI): domain Eukaryota; kingdom Metazoa; phylum Chordata; class Aves; order Psittaciformes; family Psittacidae; genus Nestor; species Nestor notabilis. Next base: position 128,388 of record NW_009911411.1, on the reverse strand, counting down.
TTTTTAGCGCTTCCCTTGTCTCAGCACTCATATGTCCACACGAAAAGGAAAGATAGGAAGATGGAAAGCAGTGGGTGGCAGTGATGGAAATGTGTCATCTTTATGGAGCAGTAATGTCTAGATAGTATTTAATGCTAAAAAGCAGTGCTGTGGATCAGTTTGTCCTCAGCTGTCACCATTTCCCCTGTTCCTCAGGTAGCATTGGTGGGGACTGGCATAAAACTTGTGGCTGCAAATGTGGAGATCAGGCGTTGATAGGTAGCATGGCTGGAGCACTCCATTTGTGAGCCAAGCAATAAGGATTGTGGTGGTTTTACCATTTCTGGTGTAGTTTTTATTTTTGTCTTCCTTGATTCCTTGTTTCTTCCCCTGGGAATCACAGACTCCATGAAATTAGTTGTCATCCCAATCAAACCATCATGCTCATTATTGCAACTGCTTAACTGACATCACAGGAATAACAGATCGTTGTTTGCAGAGTACCCACTTAATGTGGACAAGGAAATGGAAACTAAAGGAAAGAAAAGAAGGCAGGCACAGAATGCAATGAGTTTGCTATATGAAACCTTTCACTTCCTGAAATTTCATTATCGGTGGTGTATTTTTTAAGTAGCCTTTTCATCCTATGCTTTCTTAGTACACGTATAACGACCACCTTAATGTTTATTCATTGGCAGAAAAGAAAATTGCATGGCAGAATGCCACGGCTCTGAACACAGCTGGAATTGGCAGAATGTCCATAACAAAGGCATCGGCGTCTCCTCATTTGCCAGCACGTGGCCATTATTCTTCCTGTGGGACCACTTAGAAATAAATAAGAGTTAAGCTGAATTGGAATTTGCATGCATATGAAGCTGAACGACTTGATAGGACCAGACCTGAATCCATTGTTGTTCATCTTGCTTGCATTTTTAAATCAGATTTAATTTTAAAGTCCTTATTTCTGGCTCTCGAGTAATATTAATGGTTTTCAAGGACATGAAATACATTAGATTTTGCAGCCCTCAAAACAAAGCATGAGAGAAGGATTTGGAAAAAAACACTGCCATGTATTTCTAAGTGTTCTCCTATTACCTTTCATTCACTGATGTGGCAGGCTTCAGGCTTGGTGCCTTTTTAGTCAGCAGAAATGGTTCTGCTCACTTCCATGTTGAATGCAGCTTCTCTTCTCTTTTATTTCACATTGGTTGAAAAAGTTCCTTGCCTTGTCCTTGCATGGATAGTTCTAATTAGATATAGGGAAGAAATTCTTCATTTTGAGAGTGCTGAGGCACTGGCACAGGGTGCCCAGAGAAGCTGTGGCTGCCCCATCCCTGGCCGTGCTCAAGGCCAGGTTGGACACAGGGGCTTGGAGCAACCTGCTCTAGTGGAAGGTGTCCCTGCCCATGGCAGGGGTTGGAGCTGGAGGAGCTTTGAGGTCCCTTCCAACCCAAATCATTCTAGGATTCTCTGGGGGAGATCTTCTGGCTCTGGCAAGCAAACTTAACATGGCTCTGGTCTCAGCCTGCAGTAAAGACACGGGTGTTTTGAGGCTGCTAATGACAGAGCAGGCAGAGAGCAGAGACATCATTCCCGCTCCACGGGATCACTCAACCATAGGCACCAAAAATGTTTGTTAATCAAAAATAGCTTGTCCCTGGCCCATGTGAGGCACCGTTGGAGGCTGGGGGAGAGAGAAGCTCCGGGCATGGAAGGCAAGCTTCTCATCATAGCACTTCCCTCTGCTTTCCCTGAGTGTTGAAACTAAGGAGTGGGAATTGCCCAGCCACCATGTGCAGAGTTTCTTGTTCCCTGTTTTCAGTGGATCCCAAAAGAGGGGCAGCTCGTGGGTCCCAGTGCCACTACCTTTGACAAGCATCTAGGGGAAGGGCAGAGGTCTGACGTGTGTGAGGGTGGAAAGAGCCTGGAGCAGTGAGGGGTGTAGGTTGAGGTTGGGGAGGAGGAAAGCAAAACAAAGAGGGAAGGAGCAGGTTGGAAGGAATGGGAGGGAAAAAGGACCAGAGAGGAAAAGAAACTGGTGGAAAAGGGTGGAGTGGAAAATTGAGAGGTTGAGAGGTAGGACGGGAGAGGGAGGAGAGAGCCACAGATGGCTGATAGAGACTGACCAGTTTCCCTTTAGGAATTGCCAGTTCCTCAGAATTCCCTGTCATTGATGGGAGCAGAACAAAAGCAGGTGCCTGACAAGTCAACCTCCAAGACCACCGTCAGTGTGGAGGGCCTGTTGGCAATTCCAGCTCCTTCAGCTTCCATTTTCCTTGTCAGTTTGCTGTTCATGAGCTGACAGAGATGCTGGCACCTGGAAGCTGTTAATTCCTGAGCCTTTACTCTCCAGAGCAGCCAGCAAAGAATTGAACCGGATCCAGGGCTGCCAAACTCCCTCTTTGCCCCATAAAGGGAAGCATGGTGCCCTAAATGTAGCCCTTTCCCATTCCTTGCCTGTCTGGCAATGACCAAATTCGTAGCTTCCTGGGATACTCTTTCAGGCAGGGTTTTTCTCTCCTTTTCCTTTCTTTGAGATGAACAAAAAAATTCAAATCCTTGGAATTTCCCAAAGGACAAATATATAAGGGCCGGGCCTATGGGATTGTTGTTGCCCTTCATGAAATCCAGGAGGATCATAGCAGAGCACCACAAGCCCTTTTTTCAGTGGTAGGTTTTAGTTTCACAACCTCAGTTGCATGACTTGGCATGTTCTGTCAGGAATTTCTAACACCCTGCCAGGAGATAGTGCCAGGATTGTGTGGGCAGAGGTGGATTTGTTTCTGTAAGGAGGGACCTCACTTTTAATAAGGTGTGGCTGAGAGACATGCCTAGAACACAAGAAGGCTACGTGAGCTGTGGGCCATTTGCTTGCTGAGTGTACCAGCACTCTCAGCATCCGCAGCTTCCATGGGGATTTAACACAGACTTGCCTCCTGTGGCCTGGCAATACAGCAAGTTGGACCTGATAACTCGAGGAAACAAAGAGCATTTCCCATGAGAAGCCTGATCTCTGCTCATCCAGGATTATCCCTGAGGATTCAGGCTCTGCTCTGTTGCACAATTCAGAAATGAAATAGCCCTTACTGAAATCCAAAGACTCGTGTCTGTTGCAGACAGGGGTAGAAATCTAGAGCAATGTATATGCTGCAGTCCCCACAGTGGAGACTTCCATTCCAAAACTTCTGGCTTTCCCCATAGGAGCCCAAGTGACTTTTAGGGAAGGTCAGTACTTGACGAATTCCCTTTGGCACCTTTGAAATTCCAGCTTCAGTGCTGAGGGGGAAAAAGACGATCGTTTTCCTTTCCCAAGGTTCATTTGGGTCTTCGGGTAACCCAGATAGTTCAGTTTGACTGAGGCTGCTGATTGTAGTTCAGGTAGAAATAAAATGACAGAAATCACTTGAGAATTAATAATTCGATGTATTTCCAGCAGCGAATAAAGCAGAAGTATACATCAGGAGGTCAACTGGCCTGGCAGCGTTTTTGACACAGGGAATCAGACCTTGCAGAACTTTGTGAGTTTGAGCTATACAGGTTGAAAAAGGCAATGGGTCTCCATAAAGAGTGTGTTGCAAGTGTACTGTTATGCATTATATTGACTGTGGTCCTCACCACTGCCTGGCCCAAATTTTAACTCAAATCCATGACTGCGTGAGCTATAGGGTGTGATTTTGTTATGACCAAAGCATCAGGGGTGGGGTTCTTGCTGTGCCAGTCTGTTGCAGTCGTCTGGTCTAGCTTTGGCCAGGCAGGAGAGTGCATAACCTATTTTTCCACTCGGTTTGGGGAATAAGTGATGGGAAAGAGAGGCAGAGCTGAATGTATGAATGCCTCTCTCATGCAGCACTAATGCACATCTCTGTGTTGTTCCAGGAGGTGCTAGAGCTTGCTTTCTCTATATTGTATGACTCGAGTGGCCAGTTGAACTTCATTGCTCCAGACAAGCATGAGGTAAGTCAAGTTCAGAATACACAATCTTCTTTGGAAGCCTTCTCTAGTTGCTTTATGGCAGCAGACAGCTTTCAGAGAACTTAAGAGTGGTCATCTTGGCACACAGGATGGGTCAGTCTAAATCTGGGTTTCACACTGAAAGCAGAGGGATTAGTATGGGAGCAGGACCTTCTGCAGTGTTCATGCAGTATCCCGAGCCGTGGAAGGAACATGGTTTGTATTGGTACATCATAGAGCCCATGAGTTCTAAATGAAAGATCAATATTTCTAAGCCCTGCTGAAATATGAGCCATAAGTAAGAGAAAGAAGAGAGCTTGGGCAGACCTTGCGGTTCCTCAGACCTTGCTCACCATTTCCTGGTGTAATAAAGATTTATCTTAGTCTGCTCTACTTGAGGCACTGGAGAATTTTGCTGTGTGTTCCTTCTAGTGAACTTTAGTTCAATGCTGATGATTTGCAAGCTCTTAAGGAGTAACTGCCATCCTCAGCTCATCTTGCTGATGCCAGCATAATCAAGGGATGTTACATCATTGCTGGGTCTCGATTTCAGCCAAAGTCTTGTGTTCTCCAGAATGGCATAGCCCCTTATTCTTACTTTAACATTGCTTGAGACCATTCATGACAGGTGATCATAGAATGTCCTGTCTATCTCCACAGGGGAGTGTTTTGCAAAAGGTCTCACTCTTATAAAGACAGTGTAAATACCAGTAGCAAGGCAGAATGATAGCCCCTTCTCTGCTCCCTTCTCTTACTTGAAAACACGAGGAAATAGGCAACATCTTTGCTTTTTGGAAGGTGGTGGAACTAATTTACCTAATTATGTGGAAGCACTGAATGTGTTTCTCTCAAAGAACTTCCAAGTAAAGATTTAGCAGAATGCACTTTATTAAATATATATACATATATATATAAAAAGAGGTTTTCCTTCTTATTTTTAAACCAACAAGAGCTGGTGTTCCATTTGCATGCTTTTTTTGTACTATCACGTTTGGTCTCAGTTCAGGACCCTGTGTTAAGATGCTAAACCAGGGAAGATTGCATTAAACTGTCTTACACTGTAGTGTTACGAAAGTGCATGAAGTGTATTTAGTTACGCAGCTTCAGCATTTGCAAATCTGGATTAAAACCCTTCAAATAAATGTTAATTTTAGGAGAGGAATAAGGTTTTGTTCATTTGGGTTTTCCTGGGGATTAATATTTGAGTGTCATTTTCAAGTATGTTCATTCCAGAGCAGTATTTGCTCGTCAGTTTTTATGTAAGAGGAAGTGGCACAGGATCCCAGGAATAATGTGCCATTAGAGCTGCAGGTCTAAGCAAAGGATGGTTGTCTTCCTCCTCTGAACTGAGCATATGGTAGATGCTTTCTGGTGCAAGTTCTCCAGAAACTGATTTCTAGACTGCTTCAGCTCAGAAGTGCAAATGGTCCTGAAAATGAACACATTTTTCAGCCACTTGTATCTCAAATACAGCCTATGGCTGCACATGTATTTTACTGGCCTAAATGTTCAAAAACTACTACTGCACCCCCGTGCCAGGCGGTAGTGTTGTGAGGTGTACTAACCCAACTGCTCGTGGCTGGGTTAACACACCTCTTATTTCTCTTTTGGGCTTGTACAGCTTCTTTGAAACAAAATTAATACGTTCACAACCAACCCAGCCAGGAGCAGCAGCCTCTGCTACTTGTCACTTTCCAAGTGAATGCTTTTAAAAGGGCATCTCACTTCCTCTGTAGCATTCCATGGCCTGCAGAAGAGTCAGTTGGGATTAAAGTAGATGTACAAGTGTTCAGAGGAAGCACCCACAAGGAAAGGCAAGCAGCATGTTACAAAGCCCAGGACTCTTCATCAGAGTAATGGGGGTGCCTGTCAATAGAAGTGCTAGTTTAGCAGCATTCCCAACTTGGGAGATTTGGTAGGTGACATCCCAAAAGTTGGAAGGGTTTGTGTGAAGCACCAGGGATGGTGGTAGGACATGACAATTGGAGGTCAGACTTAACAGGGGGGGTTTTAAGCACTTCTACAGTCCTTGTGGTTGTAGAGTGAGGTTGGAATGTGGGCATTGACTGTGTCCTGAAAACAAGAATTGAACTAGGATCATAGGATTTAGGTTGAAAGGGACCTTGGGGGTGTCCCCAGTCTGACCTTCTGCTCGGACCAGGTCAGCAATGAGCTCAGACCAGGTCGCATCGGGGTGGATGAAGCCTACTCAGCCTTCCTGGTTGTCTGGTTCCACTGAGTGGACTCCCAAGGTATTTCTTTGATAAAATCTCATTACTGGAACCAGCATCGTTGAGATTTGGACCTTATTCTTGCACATTTAAGTTTGGCAATAGCCTCAGCCATCTGTTCGAGCTTAATGCTAGCCAGAGGATTCAGCACTGTGAGATCACTCCATCGTATTTGTTTTTCATTTAAATACTAATAGCTGGTTTCAACTGCATAGCAAAAAGGTGGATTAATCTTACCCTTGATTTTTGACAGAGAAACTGATGAGAGAGGCCATAATTAGATTCCTTTGGAGTTTTATGAAAATGAATCTGTAGTAAATTAATTTTTCAGCGACTCTTAGTCTGTTTTGCATAGTAAAAAGAAAAAAGCTTCTGAATGAATGTCTCCTCCATCTCATTAGGGTTTCTCTCTGCTCAAAATGTACAGGAGTGTAATTAGCTGCACTTGCCAATATGGAGATTAGAGAGGAAGCCCCTTTTCCAGGCCATCACACTCATCCAAGTTGTGTCCAGAATTTGGTTTTGTGGGCCCTGAATGAGTTATATCTGGAAGAGGAGAGAACTGAGGCTCTGCTTTCTGGCTGGCTGTGATTCCTCGCCCGAGAAAACTCTGGCTGAGCTCACTGAGCAGGTGATGGACGATGCACATCAGGGGCTGCATCTGTTAAACGGATGCTCTACTCTTCCTTAACCTGAGCAAAGCCTTTTGCCTTTCTGTTCCTTTCCTCCTAGTGAATTCTGGGATGACTTTCCCAAAGAAAGATTTCAAGTCTATCATAGAAAAGATATAGTCTGTTCAAAAGTAATTACATTTCTAGGCCAGTGTCTTTGTTTTCCTGATGTTCTGCGTGCGCTCCACTAAAACTGCATGCTTGGGAAGTCTTCAGTGTCAGCCTGGAATAGGCAGGCTCGGTTGTTTCGGTAGTACTTGTCAGCAGGACAGCCTGAACCCTGAAGTCTTTTCTGTATAGCTTATCTCATACTAAAACTGCAGCTTGCCTTACCAACACCCTGGTGTTGAAATCCTAGCTCTGCTACTGATTTAAATGGGTCAGATTTTCACTTTGGGTGCTGAAGTGTGCTAACCATCCCATTGCAAAAATACACCCTTTTTCTGGATGAAGACTCACCCAAGAGGGGGTTTTCTCTCTCTTCCTTAAAAATAATCCTCATTTCTGCTGTAGGATGAAGTCAGCCGTGGCTATCTTTAAACTCGACGGTGTCATGTAGCAAATGGTCAGCTAAATTTGAAATCCATTTTTTGGCATGCAATCCAGCAGAAGTATTTGTAAGATAAAAATGCACTTACAGCTGATTTAATTTTCTCCCACAAACTAGGACACAAGTTCATGATTGAAATCTTTATTTTTAGATGATAGCGTTTCAGTACTTCTGTTCAGAGTCGAATAAATGGCTCGTAGTAATAAATGAAAGTAAGTGACTTATTTGATAGACATTGACTCTACATCACCAACCTCCCCTGGGTTTGTTGCTGATTTTAAATGGTTGTTCAGCCCATGTTCATCACAAGCTGTCAGCTCCTGGGAAAGGTGGCATCTCCTGTTGGGAAAAAGCTAACAGTAAGGAAGAGGTTTTAGGGGCCAGTTCGACATGTGCAGCATTTAGAATTGCACCAGGTAGCTTGGCATTTAATTTTCATGAAGAACACAGCGTTGACTGACTCTGTAGTTTTCACATAGGTTATTTTGTGTAAAATAAAAAGGTGGTAAAAAGTGGTAAAGAAGGTCTAGATATGTGAGAGCCCATCTTTGTGTAGGCCAGTTGATGCCACTTAGCCTGTCGGAAAGCAAACCACAATAGACCTGGGTAGTTGGTACAGGATTTCCTAAACAGGGTCAAGGATTTTGTGTGAGATTCAGTTCACTTCACTTGGCTGTCTTGGAATTAGAAGATCAGTGCAAGATAATTAGGTGGCTGCTGTAAGTACTGGGAAAGAGAAGGAAAAAGAGAGGGGGAGAAGGAGATCTCTCCCAAGGTTCACTGTCCGATGCTGTGTGTTCTTTCTCCCATAACTATTGAAGAATATTCAACAAGAAGTTTGGAGGAGATAGCAGACTGTCAAACAACCAAATACTGTCACTTCTTCCCATTTTTAGGGAATTGCTTTTCCATTTTCTGAGCAGCTCAGTGGAACATGCCGTCTTCATCATACAAGCTAATAAAATAAATCGACCTCGCTTTAGGTCTCTTTGTAAGTCCCTGTGGGAGCAGTAAGTGCAGAGGACCAGGCCAGACAAAGAGTTTGTGTACAGAAAGTCTACTAATGCTAGTTTTCATCTTTTTGCTGTGCAGTACTGTGTATGGACCGATGGGCTGAACGCCCTCCTTGGGAAGGATATGTTGAGTGATCTAACACGGAACGACTTAGACACGCTGCTCAGCATGGAGATAAAGCTTCGCCTCCTTGACTTGGAAAACATACAGATCCCAGATGCTCCCCCACCTATCCCAAAGGAGCCCAGCAACTACGACTTTGTTTATGACTGTAACTGAGGCTGCCCCTGAAACTGGCTTCGAAACTGGAAATATTATAACTGGAGAGATAGTAAAAATAAAAAAAGAAGAGTGTGAGGAAAAAAAAAAGAAACCCACTTGTGCACCTTGGATTTTGGCTTTGGGGAGGGGTGTAGAAATCCCTGCTTTCCTCCCTGTTCCCTGCATCCCTTCCGTCCCCATTCCCATCTTCCCCATTGCTCATCCAAATCCACATTGCTTTAATTAACTCATAATTGCAGGCCACTGGCCTTGCTTAAGGCAAAGACTTGCCACTAAGAAGCACCCTCCCGAGGACTTTTTTTACGTTTTTAATACTGGAACAGACATTCTTAACCTAAAGGACGTTGTTACCGAGCTGCATGCCTGTGAAACCCACTCGGCAGGGCAGAGGCTTTAACTGGAAGGAGGAGAGGGAGATAGGGAGCAGAAGCAGCTACTGTAAGCAGAAGATTTCCCCAGACACTCTCCCCAAGAGTCTTCTCACAACCGAGTCCAATGCGATGATGAAATGCGTTAACTGCCTCCCCATGCTTGCACCACTCGTCACTGTCATTGCTCTTTCCACTGTCATCTCGACTCTTGCCACCAGCCTTCACCCAACCGATGGGCTCCCCGAACGGAAAGTCTGCAGGGTTTTGCTGTACCATACGCTGCAATGCTGCAACAGCTTTTAACTTCTTTTCCTTCCAGCTCTTGAATAGCCCCACACTAGCAGACTATTCGCACCACCTGTGTTAGGAAGCCACCAGTGTGTCCCCTCCCTCTGGCATTCCCTAAGCCTCAGTTGCCTCTCAAATTGGCTTGTTGCTATTTGAAGTGGTTTAATTTTCTCGGTCCAAAGTGCAGCAGTACTTTCCAGAGGTGAATTCCAACTGCCAAACATCCAGGTTTACATTGTTCTCATTGCTACAGTGTTAGAAATTTGCAAGGGAGTTTTGGTTTTGTACGGGTTCTCATTTTTTTATTTTATTTTGCCAAACAAATCTATTTAATGAAAACCAGTTCCATTGTGAGTACTTCAAGAGGACGATATTTTTACTTGATTTCCATTTGGAACATTTGCCCTGATGGGGGAAAAAAAACTAGTATTTCCTTTCAACTTCACTGTTGAATAAAAATCTGAGTTGTGATGATTCTTGGAACTTTGTTTTTCTTCTGAAGTTGTCTTTTATTCTCTGTGGTTCCTAGAAGTGTTTGGTACGAAGAGGAGGGGGAAAGGTGGAACCTGTCTTACCTGCGTCGCATTTGATTTACTTACTCGGTTGTTTGTGGTGACAAGGATGAGATGCATCCAGAGTTCTCCATTGCCATGGGTGCATGAGCCTTCCTGTGAGGAGGAGCCTTTGTGAAGGCTGAAATCACAGCACGCTGATGCGCTCGTGGTCAGTTTAAGGCTGCTGCCTTTACCGTGTTTGCTGGAGTAGCTGTCTGCCTGTATTCCCTCTGTTGAGAGCATTTCTGGTTGCAGCAGGTTGGTACTGGGGAAGTTTGCACTTTGCAGGATGCATTCTCTCCCTCCTCGTGTTCTTGCAGGTATTCCTCTAAGTTCTGTATCTCTGACTCCAAACCTGCTGGGTCTTGACCTAGAGGAACCCACCAGCCCTTTCCCTCCCACCACACATGTTCTGGAGGCAGATGTTCATTTGTGTGAGTTCCTCTCCTGCTTGGACCCTGCTGAAAAAGACTGTGAAGGGGTTTTACCAGTTCCTTTGCTGGTGAGAAACCTGGAGGGTGTTTCCAGTTCAGACAGATGCAGAAGACCTCCACTGAGGTGTCCTTTGCTCCATCCAGCTGGCTCTGGGGCAGACATCCTGACTGACCTCACACCAGGTGAGGAGATAACGGCATCCTGCAGGTACAGTGTAAAGGAGGATGGGAAGAATGGCGTATGAATTCAAGCGTGAGGGTCCTAATGAAGGTGCCTTCCTGATGCTGTGTTCACAGTGTTTTATGATGCCTTGATCTAACAGCAGGCGTAAGTTGGTAATGAATGGCAAAGTAAGGAAAAAAGAGACTCTTGAGTTCAACACTTGAGAAGGAAGTGGCAGTGGACTGTGGCCTGAGAGAAGATTCTGACTGAATGAGAGTAGGGATGTGCAATGTGAGATGTGGGAATTTGGGATGTTTTTATTCTCCAGAGCCTCACCACTGATTATAGCAAAGGTAGTCATGGACAGGAATGGGTGGAAGCACAGGCACTGTGTGCCACAGGGGATTTTGGAGGGGTTCTGGGGGTGGGGGTGAAGGTAGGAACATGTTTCTTTAGAAAGCACTGATGCTGCCTCTTGTCTGCGTGAAGAGAAGGCTCGGAGCAGAGCAGAGAATGTGAGTTGTTTTATTAATCTCCCTGGCCGAGCTGATGGCTTGGCTGTGCATAACCTTTGCTTTTCATTTACAGACTGTAGAGCTGCTGCTTCAGCCGGGCATTGCTGTTGTCAAAAGAAGCACATTTCACTCCTAAGAGGTGAGAGCTGCTGGCTCAGTGGCACTCCAGTGCCGTGGTCTTTGCAGGCGTCTGCGTGAACATCAGGAAGGAGCAAACAAAAGCCCTCCTTCGCCAACTTGAGCAGGGGGGAAAGGTTAGACTTGCCTCTCCCACTAAGGTGAGTGCCCCAGTTTGCACACCAAGAGCCCAGGGGAGGTGGTGGGAGAAGAGCTGGTGACCCAGCCCTCTGTTTTTCACAGCATCTCATGCTCATCCACATTAGACCGAGGCACATCAACACCGCTCAGGCAGCGTGGGGCTCATGGCTGTGAATCCCTGGCAGATGCCTCTCTCCTTACACCCCTCAGGCTTCATACGAGCAGGAGACACAGTCCAGCACAGCCCGCCAGCCTCTCCTCTGCCCTGGACCGGGGGTCCAGGGATGGATGGATGGATGGATGGATGGATGCTGCGGCACCGCCGCGTGGCCGGCCCTGGCTCATCCCTTCCTGCAGCCACTTTGCAGGAGCCCATCTCCCCGCGTGGCCCAGCTCTTAGTATGTGTTCTGCATCCTGTGCGTGAGCAGACATGTTAAATCTGTCTCTCCCCACATGTCCCACCCTGCCATAAGAAAGAAGAGGTTCGGGAGATACGTTGGCGTGATAGCCCGTGCAGCTATTTTAACAGCAGCTCCCACAGCAACGCAAAGGGCTGTGGTGCAAACAAGCATCCTGCCTTCACTTTGCAGAGCTGTCATACAGACTCGTTGCACCATGATGAAATTAAAACAGAAAGAATGTCTTTAATGATGAACAAGTATCCCGCTGCTTCCCATTCGTTTTTGTAAGGGAAAAAAGAATGAAAATGGCAAATTGATTTGCTCACGCTGTCGTGTGTTCCGGAAAAGCTTTTAAAGCTTCACATTCAAGGAGCTGCAGCAGGAGAAAAAAATTGCTTTTGAAGTTTCTTGTATAATTTCAAAACATTAAGTGGGTAATTGCTTGTAAAAGCCATAAAGGGGAGAGAAGGAACAAAAAAAAATAATCAGACTAATTTTAGCTCCTGTTTTTGAAATGACTTTGCTTTTGGAAGTGAATGTATTCTTTTACCAGAAAACTTGAATCAAGAAAAACGTGTATCTTCTGAAGTCAGCTGCTTGTAAGGACAAGGAGAAGAGCAGCGGTGCCAAGTAATCCTGCACAGCAGCAGGCTGTGTGTCAGGGAAGGAGCTTGCACTCTCGGGGCTTTCATTACCTCTTCTCAGAACAGACTCCTGTTTTGGTATGGAGAGTTCTTCTATTAAACCTTACAACTTGCAGGGAAAATAACATTCTCTTGCAAGGAGACAGGTAGTGGTGACTCTCTCTCGGGTTGCAAAATGACTGTGCAAGATCCTGGTTGTCTGTGAAATCCTCTCATGCCTTGGTGCCCTGCCCAGTGTTGCATCTTGCTTGCCCAGGGTGTTTGTTACCGATGTTTGCCTCCCATCAGTTGTCCCCCGTAGCGCAGACGTGACATGTCTGTATGGGAAGGTCAAGGCTTGTTTGGGAATCTGGTGGCATCCACTGCCCAGAACAAACCCCTGGTTTTCTCTTAACAGAGGGAGGGGTGAAAAGGGGGAGAAATGAACTCTCCTCCTGGCAGGAGGCAGAGGGGCACAGGCATGAACTGTTCCTGAACATCAGTCTGCTTTTTGGTGGCTTGTCATTGTAGTGCACTGTAGTGATCAGAGGTGGCTCTGGTGCGTGCAGCTCTACGGTGGTGCAAGCTGTTAATCCTGAGCAATAACCAGCGATGGATGGCATTGGGAGTAGGAGGACACCGTTGTACTGCCATATCCCCCCCTCTCCTCTCTGTTGCTGCTGCACTGACAAGTCAATGTCATTAGCTTCACTGTCATGTGAAAGTCGTTCATCTAAGGAGTGTGAGAGGGTGAATGTGAGATTTTATCCCTTTCTCGTTTGGTTCTTCTTGAGACTTAAAAACTAAACCAGAATGAACCTGGCCCTTTCTGACCTGGAGCTATCTCAGCTGTCGGAAGCAAGCCTAGAATCCTAAACACTTGATATAAGCAAAGAGCCCTTCCCCTTGCAGCAGCATCAAGGAGCTGGAAGTGAAAAGGGTTCCCCTTCAGACAGAATTCCATATTCTCTGCATGCTGCTGATGGTAAAATCCCTGCAAAGTCTGGAAGACATTTGTAGGACAGAGTTTTTGTCACTTACCGCTGCCTGAGCTGTCATTGCTTTTCCCAGAGCTTGCTAAATCAGGATGCGACTCACCCAGTGCTCCCCCCACCCGAGATGATAACTGTATTTGAATATTAAACATCCACATGGCTTACACAAGCTCCCTGATTAACAAAGCCCTTGCCCATGCGGCAAAAGAGGCTTGATTTCAGTTTGATCAACAAGCACCTACATTTAGGTGGGTGCTCGTGTGCTTTGCTGCTCCAGGGCCTGTGTGAGCAGAAAGGCAATTTTACCTGTCACTGAGCTTTCACTATGTGCTGGGAGGTGATGCAAGTAATGGCCTTTCTGCCTGGTGTGTAATTGGATTGGATACCACTGGTTACTTCAGGAGACTGAACAAGATGCTGCCTGATGATTCAACATCACTCCAGCTGCCTTGAGCATCTCTGGGACTTACACAGAGGTAAAAGGATTGAAATGGGAACGTTTTTTGTATGAAACTTGAGAGGAGAATGGTATCAAAAGCACAAGTTTGTTAGGGCAGGGCTGGGTGTAAAATGGGTGTTGGAAGAGCCATATATTTTTATATCAAGGTGATTGCAAAGTGCTGATGCAGGGAGCGCTGTGCTGCAGCAGCCTCCTGAGGGCAAGGTTAAACAGACCTGGACACGGTTCCAAACTCATTTAGTAACATATATTTACATTTTTGTTTTCGCTTCTAGCTGGGAGGCCTTGAAGGTCTCTGAAGAGCAGAGCTGGTCTGGTGATGCTGAGCTTATGGGGACACATGGAGGGCAAAGGAAACGTTCCATTTGCCATCCTTCTCCCCGTGGATGAGTTGCTGTTGGAAGTAGAAGAATTTTCTGAACTGATGTGTTTTTCATCAGGGAGTGTCTCAGCTTCACTGTGGCCGCCTCAGTGGTGGAGCTGTGCAGAGAACAGCAGCTGTCATGGTTTTATGCTGTCTTGGAAGAGCAAAACATCCTCCTCATGTTGGGAGGCTCACCCAAACCCTCCCTCATCCCATTTGCCTCTTGTTTATAGACCATTTCCTATAAGATGTGGAGAGATGAGGTGGCTGGTTTCTTCTCTCGAGGGACAGGACAAGATGAAATGGCCTCAAGCTGCCCCAGGGCAGGTTTAGCTGGAGCTGAGGAACAATTCCTTGCCCAGAGGGTGCTCAGGCATTGGAACAGGCTGCCCAGGGCAGGGCTGGAGTCACCGTCCCTGCAAGTGTTCACACACCATGTACATGAGGCTCTCAGTGCCAGGGGTTAGTGGTGGCCTTGGCACTGCTGGGAATGGTTGGACTGGATGATCCTAAAGGTCTTTTCCAACCAAGCTGATTCTGTGGGACACTCACAAAGCCGGGGGACCCAGTGCTGCCTGTTCCAAGCAGGATGCCTGTTCCAAGCATCCTCGGGAGGGTATGGCCACAAGACAGCAGTGCGTATAGAGGATGTGATGAGGCAATAAGAGACACCTAGTACAAATTTGCCAAGGGATGCAGCCAAGGACAGGCTTTCTGTCCTGTGATGCTTAAGGATCTGTCTTGAATGACTTTATTTTGACTGTCGTTAGAGGATTTTGCAGCCTGATTGAGCACCGCAGTTAAACTCTCCCTTGATGAAACCTCATGAGTCTAATTTTAATCTTGCAGGCAACATAGTGTTCAGCCTAAACTGATTATGTTTTGGGTTGTCATGAGGGGGAGGGAGTCTGGTTGTCTTTTGTTTAATAAGAAGCAGCATGTTTTTACGAGGCATGTCTGCATCCTCTCAGTTTCTTTTGAAATGCCTCAGATTCAATATCCCCTTCCCACCCACCTTCCCAAGGGGCAGAGGCACCCAAAGGAGATCTTGGCCATCCCACAAGCAGGCACGTGGGAGGCTGAGCCTGTGGGAATTCATTCCCTGCCCATTAGCAGGGGTTTCTGTGCCGGGGCAGGTTTTGAACGAGTTGGGAAAAATAATGTAGGGATGTGCCAGGCTGCAAGAAAAGGGAGTTTTCTGTAACTGCTTAAAATGAGGACACTGAGGATGGAGACCTCGGAGCAGCCCTCTTGTACCTGAAGGGGGCTACAAGGATGCTGCAGAGGGACTCTGCATCAGGGACTGTAGTGACAGGACAAGGGGTGATGGGTTCACACTGAACCAGGGGAAGTTCAGGTTGGAGATAAGGAAGAAGTTCTTCACAGTGAGGGTGGTGAGGCACTGGAATGGGTTGCCCAAGGATGCTGTGAATGCTCCATCCCTGGCAGTGCTCAAGGCCAGGCTGGACAGAGCCTTGTGTGACATGGTCTAGTGTGAGATGTCCCTGCCCATGGCAGGGGCTTGGAACTAGTGATCCTAAGGTCCTTTCCAACCCAAACCAGCCTATGATTCTATGCATGTATCTTGTGCAAAGTTACTGGCTGCTTGCATCTTTCCCAGAGGAAAATGGGTTTTCCCAGGGCACAGCTCTCCCCTTCCTCCCGAGGCAGCAGAAGCCTGGTGCATTTGAAGATCTTGGAGATGCGAGCAGGGAGACATGTGAGAGGTTTCTCTGCCAGGAGTATGACATTTAAAGAGTGCCAGTAGGATTATTTTGGCTGGTTTTCACCCGCGCCGGTCGCTCTGCACATACTGCTTGACTCACGATACCCTCTGTCAGTCTCTGACGTTTCCCAAAGCTCTGGGAAACCCTTTCTGTTCCCAGCCCAGGGTTGGTACAGTGATACCTTGCACCAGTCCATCATTTCATCTATCTCAAATAGCCTAAGTGCAACCAGCTTTCATATTAACATCCGTCTCACAGAATCACACAGAATCCCAGCCTGGTTTGGGTTGGAAAGGACCTTAAAGCTCCTCCAGCTCCAACCCCTGCCCCGGGCAGGGACACCTTCCACTAGAGCAGGTTGCTCCAAGCCCCTGTGTCCAACCTGGCCTTGAACACTGCCAGGGATGGGGCAGCCACAGCTTCTCTCAGCAAACAGGGTGCAAGTGCCTCAGATCCATTTCCACAGAAAACCAGTCTAAAACAAGCACGTTTAGAGCTTGGCAGTGCCAGATGCTCCCACAGGCAGGGAGTTGGAGCTGGGAGCACCCTGATGGAGGCTGAAGGTTAGCAGGGATGTGGGAGAGGAGGTTGGGGCAACACGGATGAGCAGCCAACCTCACTGTCAAAACCAAGAAGCAGCACGACGCTGGTGTGGGTACCACTTCCAGGAGGACAGAGGGAGAACACTGGTGTGATGCTGAGCTGGTCAGGAGCATGGCAGTGATTCTGTCAGAAAACGGCAATGAAGGACAATTAACATGCACTAATTGCATGACTTCAGCTGAATTGTTGATTTGGGAAGGGAGACCGAGAAGCCAAAATGGCTGAAAGTTGCTGCTGAGATGGCTTTTAGCCTGCCATGGCTCACAGTTCTATTCCTGATAAGAACTAGTGCTTCAGGGCCTGTGTTTTTGGTTCTAAGTGCCACAAAATGTTGTAACTGAAACAAAATGTGATTTTTATTTTTTTTGGTAGTTTTTCAATTTCTATTCGAAATTGTGGGGTTTCCTCTGCCCCCAGAAAAGGAACCAAACTGCAGCAGCCTGGATACCCTCTCCCTGATCAGAAATCCTTTGTGCAGCCCCAGAACCTCCACCACCAAACTCGCGTGGCCTGAAGAAAACCTCGTGCTAAGAAAGGTAAGAGTTCCCTCAGCAGTAACACACACAGTGAATTGCAGGTTTTTCACCCAGATGGCTTTCTGACAAGCTGATCCGATGAAAGCAACAGCCCAAGCCCCAACTTCTGTGACATATGGAGGACTGGCTGCAGCCATGAATCAAAACTGCTTATGGGGAAACAAAACAAGGACAGCAGTTATCATCTGCTTTGGTTTGGGTTGCACCCCCACCCCCTGCCACGGGCGGGGCCCCCTTCCACTAGAGCAGGTTGCTCCAAGCCCCTGTGTCCAACCTGGCCTTGAACACTGCCAGGGATGGGGCAGCCACAGCTTCTCTGGGCACCCTGTGCCAGCGCCTCAGCACCCTCACTGGGAAGAGCTTCTGCCTCAGAGCTCATCTCAGTCTCCCCTGGGGCAGGTTAAAGCCATTCCCCCTTGTCCTGTCCCTACATCCCTTGTCCAAAGCCCCTCTCCAGGTAGCAATTGCCTTCATTGGTTTAGTTCAGTTTGAATCAAACACCGGTCACTTAAATTCCCAGACTTCAGGATGCTCCTCAGCAATGGGCTTCTGCAGACAGGTACCTGACTTAAGCTAATTAGTCAAGTGTGGTCTGACAAGTGTGCATTGAGCTCACCCTGCCTGGTAAAAAACAGAGTGTTATGGATGTCATGACTTTGTTCATGCAGAGCAAAGAAATCAACCACAGCCGGGAGCGGTGCTGTGGTCAGCCTGGACCTGAGCACTCGCTCGCACTTGGCAGCCCTGGGAGGTGGCCCATCTTCCCCAGGCAGGCATCAAGCAGCAGGTAATTGCTGCCTGCTTCCCACAGGGTAGATTCCCAGAGGTTTATAGAACAAGGAGCAAGCCCGTTCAGCAGACAGGAGGTGTAGAGAGGGGGGGAATTGCTTCCTTCTTGTGTTCTGATGAGGCTTGATCGACCCTTGATGCCGAGTTCTTCAGGGAGTGAGCAGGGTACCAGTACAGCAGCACTGCAGGGCCTTTTAAAGCTGATCCCCACACTGAGGGGAGGCACTGGCAGATGATTTATCAGGGTGCACTCCTGCGGAGGCAGTTTGAGTGGTGGTAATTCCTCTGTGAGGTCTCAAAAAGTGGGTTTGCCTTGTGGGAGCCATCTCCAGGCTCCCTGCCCGTGTCAGCAGCCCTGTGGTGAGCTTCCCACACTGCAAAGAGAAGGAAGGCACGTCTGTAACTGCCTGGTTGGCCAAGTTCCTGGTGGAAATCAGTACCTCAGTGCTGCTGAGACCATCTTGTCTTACTAATAGAGTACTTACTAATGGGGCACTGAAGACACTATAGGAACACAATCCTATAGTGTGTATTGGAAAAGAAAAGAACGAAGGTGTGGTGAGATGAGAACTCATAGGTGCTCCCCACTTGATAATGGACTCATAACTCTCTTGCTGACACATTAGCACATTAAAAAGGCATTTTCCAGACTCCTGATGTGAAGGCCCGTTTCCATCAGCTTTCTTTACACTTCCCCAGCTTCCGAAGCCTGCTGATGCAGGTTTCTGTGGGCAGCCAAGCCTGTCTCCCAGCCAGTTTGCTAATGCACTGTGTCTTCTTCCAGCACCCCTGAATGGTGAATGCGAAGGTAACCCTCCCCGTTTTGCTCTTGGATGAAGCTGTAGCCCTACAGCAGCATTGTCTAACATGAGCCAGAAGTGCAGCACCAGATATCATTTGGTCTAGGATGTATTCGGATGCCCACACCCCAACTGAAGATGTTAAATGCTGTTTCCCTTATGGATGTGGTGAGGATTTGAGCCAGGCTGTAAAATACTCCAGAAGTATCCTGGAGTGATGAACAGAAGTTAATCTTTTTGGGAGATAGGTTTTGCTTATCTGCAACAAACGAACTGCATTAGTGAAGTAACAGAGGATTTGAATCTACTGTTGCAATGAAGATGATAAATATTCATCTCTGAAAGACAGAGGTGGATGTGAGGATGATAAAGCAGGTGTGCAAGACCGGAGTGACAAGCCCTGAATAAGTCATGAGGAGGGTCCTGGGATTTAGTGATGGCGTCAGGAAGTCTAATGTCTTGCATGAACCGTTCCCTGCAAACAGAGAGAATAAGGGCCCAGCAATTCCCCCTGGTATGAGCACAAAGAATAGCTCCCAGCAGTCTGTCACACTTGGGACAAATGCAGGATTAATAGTGTTTCGTGTTGGCTTGTATCCTCCCTGCCTCATTGTGGTCTGAACCTCCAGGGGATGGGAAGGGCTTATTAATTAATTCTCTTAATTCAAGCACCTGTAACTGATTTATATGCAGCCTAGGGTCTGATCCTACAGGGCGTGAGCTGACTGTGGAGAGGCGCACAGCTTCCCGAACCCCCAGCAGAGGGGAATTACTGCATCTTATGGATCTTATGCTGCAACATAAGCAGCAATGGTATTGGGGAAACCTCTGCTGGGTTTTCCCCAGTGCAGCTAAAACATGGCCCTTGTATGGATGGCTGCATCACGGTTTTGTCCGTGGGCAGCAGCACAGTATGGAAGAAGATGGGAAAAAATGATGCCAGGAGGAGCAGAGGATTTTGCTGCTTGAGGATGCAACGGATGAATCCATCCTTTTTGCCAGGGGAGGCAGAGATGTGGCCTGTTGGCCCCCACCAACTGCTCTTTCAGCTCAGCCTGCCCTGTCCCCAGAGCTGCTGCAGTGACCAGCCTGCTTCTAACACTGAAGCTGAGGGGCCAAGCACTGCAAACACAAGTGGGGCCAGCAGCAGAGGTTTGACAGCCCCTGCCTTCCCGGGGCAGTGAGATCAGTAGTCGTGATGGATAGGCCATTCAGTGGGTCCCAGCACCTTTCCCACTCGTGCCTGAATCACCAAAGAAAGAAAGTACCCAAACAATTAGGCAATATTTTAAATGAATGGTAACAATGAGCCTGTGTCCTGCTGAGATTGCAGCTCCCGGGCTTGTTCTGCTGCTTAACCTCTCTGCTGCCAACGGGCATGGGCCCATGTCCAGGCAGGGCCCCTCCATCCCTACATGCTTCCTGCAGGGAATGGCCATGTCCTGTCTCTTCCACCCTGGGGCATAATCGTGCCCCAACAGCTCACAAGCAAGCCCAGCAAAGACATTGGCTGGAGGAGCTGGTCCCACGCTTCCTGGTGCCTTGACCCAGAGCCACACACCTCTGCCACAACCACTGTTGTCTGGGGTGGATGGAAAAGTGGCCCTTGCATCCCTCAGGACAGTGCCAAGGAAGAAAACAGGTATGTTCTGAGGATCTCGGGGCCCTGAATTAAACATATTTAAGTAAACAACACATTTTATGTGTATTTGTCTATCTAGCGCGTGAGATAGATGGATGCACAAAGAGCCATGAAAATGGCAATTACTTAATAGCACCAAAATTATCTTTTAAAATAGAGATAGACCAATCCTGTCAAACCCCTCAAATTGGAGGCTTGCTCCTTGAAATGCCCAGTAAAGCATTTCAAGATTAATAGCCCTTTTGAATACGTATTGACTCTTTCCTTCCCCTTGTATTGCAGATACGCCAACCCCCCTAGGAGCTAACTATTGCGGATAGATAAACTAACAGATAACATTGGTTTTCTTTAGTCAAGGGGGAAAAGGATTTACTTCCTTTTTTTAATCCCTTTCCCTGTAAATGTGACAGAAGAAATGTCTTTCCAGATGGGAATCTCTTCTCCCAGGATGTATCCATCCAGCATGTGCGTACCCGTGTGTACTTGTGGAGTCTTCCTACAGCAAACCCAGGCAGCAGTTCTGCCCTACGGTGTGTCCCAAGTGCCCCAAAAAGAAGTGAGCAGCTTTAAGAACTGATACAGCCTCAGCTACCTGTGTACAGGGAAAATGAACCATTAGGGCAAATGTGGCTGCTGTTGAAGGGATTATTCTCTTTCAGAAATGCCTTAGGGGAAAGCTACGATGCCAGGGGAAGCTCTCTCTGAACATGGATGCCCTGGATGGTTGGTGTGGAGAAGCAGTCAGCACCACCCAAAGGCTGAGGATCCCCCAGTCATGCCCTGAGGGCTGAATGTGACTGTCTGAGCGACCTCACTATGCCAAGGGGAGCAAAGTCCAAAGTCAAGGTGAGAATGGGAAGAATCTGTAACATATCAGATGTAACATGTAGGCTGCCCCATCCCTGGCAGTGTTCAAGGCCAGGTTGGACACAGGGGCTTGGAGCAACCTGCTCTAGTGGAAGGTGTCCCTGCCCATGGCAGGGGTTGGAGCTGGAGGAGCTTTAAGTTCGTTTCCAACCCAAACCATTCCATATTTCTATGACATTTACTTTATAAGCAGAGGCAATTAGAAGGTTGCATTTTAGTCACTGAGGTCTTGGTGACGAATTGGTCACCAATTGCTTGGTGAGGAATTGAGTATTTTAAAATCTGCCAGTTTTTATCAGGGGGATACAGCTGGAAATCTTGTTGGCTATCCTTCCTATTGCAAATCCACACGGCCACTTCAGGCAACCTGCGTTCGCAGTGTGTTCTGCTTCATCTTAATGAGAAGAAGGGAATGATTCATTTTCACTGTAATCTCCCATCATCAGGTAAGCTTTCCTGGCATATCAGTGTGCTTTCCTGTGGTTTGCTTGCTCCTCAGCTGCACTGGTTGGTGGTGAAAACCACATTCAGAGTGCCCGAACACGGCTTAGCAGTGTGTAGGAGATGATACACCAAACAGCCTGCATCTCTAGGACAAGGGAATAACACCTCTGCCTTTGTCTCCTGATGCTCTCCTGATGCTGTAGTCCGGAGCATCCTCCTTC
Source organism: Nestor notabilis (assembly GCF_000696875.1). NCBI lineage: Eukaryota > Metazoa > Chordata > Aves > Psittaciformes > Psittacidae > Nestor > Nestor notabilis. The sequence goes on along the minus strand of NW_009911411.1, from coordinate 106,654 downwards.
CTGCATTACAAGTAGAAATGTTTAACGTCCTCTGCAGAAAATAAGCTCACTGTGCTAGGGGAGCCCTTTATTGAGATAGATCTTCCTCAGGGGTGCAGAGGAGCACCAAGGATGCTGTCCTGGGTGCTTTGGACAGGCAAAGTGGGGCTTGGGAGCCCATGGAGCAGCTGGCATTCTCAGCAGTAGCAGGATTGGGTCACCTCTCTGAAAACACAAGCAGCCACCTGAAAAATATAGGCAGAAGGTTTCAGATAAGTGTTAGAGCTTACCTTCATCTGCAGTGACTGCACTTATTTCTGCTCATCATCAAAATAAACTGGTGGATGTAGGATTAAAGCAAAGGGATAATGTAGATACATGAATTATGAATTTCGCATCACAGATTAGTGCCTAAAATAGGATGTTGCACCAAACATATCTAGGGCAAGTGTTCTGTAGTTTCGAAGGGCTGGAAATGACACCAGTTTCTTTGTATATCCTAAAATCAAACAGGTAACTTTCCTTTCCCTATTTGGCATCCACGAGTTTGTAATCTCTGTAGACAACTTTTGCCACAGCAATGCTTTTTGGGTTTGGCTGCTCATCTTGAAAGGCTTCACTGGGATTTGATTCTCAGAAGGTCAGTGTTAAGATTTGCCAACAGGAGCACGACCCTCTGTATCCTTCCTACTTCTTCTCACTTCCTCACCACTAAGTACCCAGGAACTTGCAACACAGGATCACTAAGGTTTCTTACCCAACCCTCCCGGTTTCCACATCAGAGCTTTGGGGCCCGGGGATCCACAGACCATACCTGTTTTCTTCCTTGGCTTTGTGTGGTGGGAATTTAGTGAAGAGTGGCAGATGTGCTGCTGGGGTGTCCTGGTACCACCTTTCTGTGAGACTGAGAGAGCCACTTTGGTCCTCAAAATGCATTTCCACTTACCCTTCCAGAAATGATGGAGAGGGTCCCTTTTCCTTCAGGTGGTGTGGTTGGAAGGGTGAAACTCGCTCAGTCTCCACTTTAACTTCTGGGTAGTGTTAGACCAAGGTGTTTGCTCAGATACTTTCATTTTGAGAAGTGACTGCAGTGAGGTGAAGGAGATTTACCTGAGGTTATTTAACACCCTCAGGCTTTGTTGTTAATTTGTCAGTTCCTTTAAATACACCTAATTGCTGAGTATAAATGATGAATGGTGTTGAACAGGTAAACAGGAGACAAAATCCATAAATATTTCAGTGTTAATTTGTTTTCTAAGCCAGGAAGATGGGGAAGATACTACTTCTGTGTCATGCTTCAGCAAGACTCTGGTTAGCATTCCTGAGTCCTCCTCTGCCTACAGTAAGTACAGCATTCACCCTATATGATGTGGGCAAAGAAAAGAGAATCCCTGCTGTGGTGTCCAGCAGCTTATTGAAAGAAAAAGAGTCAGGAAAGCCTGAACCATACTTTTTGGTTTACTTTTCTGTGGCTGTGGACATACCTTTGCAGCAAAAGCAGGTGGGTCCAGCGTCAGCAGGATTGGAGCACTTTATCGTGGCAGATGAATTGATTTGCAAGGCTGAAGATTGCCTGCTCATTTTGTCTGAACAGTTCAGTTGGCTAGACTTTGCTAATGCGTATGCCTGTACCCCTTGTATTTAAAAAACCTTGTACTGAGCAAATATATATATATCAGGGTTCAAAAAGGATTCAGTAATTCATTGAAAGATATTACAGCTCTTTTTTATGCACCCAGAGCGAGAGCAGAAAGACGTCAGAAAGGTATTATAAGAGAGTGAACGTTTATCTGAAATGCTATTTATATTTCAGTGAATTGGCTGAAAAGGACTGCAGAAGGCCAATAATGAGCAAAGGAGGCAGGCAGGCAGGCAGCCATCCCACTGTGCACAAAGGATGGTGTCTTGATGGATGGTTTAATGACTCCAACGTGTTCAGAGGGGCCAGAGACCAGGTGGGAACAGCTTGAGTGAGGAATAAGCGTGATGCAGTGCCTGCGTTCTCCCTCGCTTGCACTCCAATGGTCCTTGTGCCCCTGGTTTTGATTCTCATGGGGCCATTCCTTGTTGTGAAGGCAAGAGTCATGCCTGCTTTCTCCAGGTTCAGTTCTCTTTTGGGATGCATTAACTCATCTGATTTGCATCAAGCCCCAGTCGCTCACATTACCACATCCCTCAGGAAGGAGCCCGAACAAGCGTTGTCATGTTTAACTGAGTGTTTTTCCTAATGGCCAGGAATGGGCCAGGAAAAAAGAAAATACAGCTCTGAGTCTGGAGCCGGGAAGAGATAAATCTGGGGATGCTCAGCCAGGGTAAGGAAGCAGAAAGAAGGAAGAAAGGTTTTAAGAGGCATATTTCTCCTTTACAGTGAGGTGGCTGTGAACAGTGGTAATTAAAACCAGCTGCCCATGTCATCTTCTCATATATATGCGAGGCTAAACCACCAGTGCCAGACATCAGCATAAAGTCTGCTGCAAGTGAAAAGGCAGACAAGTGCAAATAAGCCCTCCGTGAATTTTTAGTGGTAGATCTGAAAGATGAAGTGTTACGGGGTGGCCTCATGCCCTCGTTTGGCTTGTCTGTGTAAAACCAGATTATCAGTGAGGTCAGCGCAATCTTTACTGACTGTAACCTCAATCTCAGCTTGTGTGACTTAGTGGCTATAGAGTCCTCCAAGTGCTTTGAGTACCTTCATAGAGCCAGACTTCCCCACAGAACACGAGAACTCTGTACATGGCCGGCTGACCCATGACTTGCCTAATTAATACCTGAAATACCAGCTTGCGCTGCCTTTGCATATTCATCTCTGGATGATGATGCTGTCCCTGCAGGGTCATTTTGCTGATGGAAACTGTCCAGCTCACCTGCAGGTCTTTTATTAGCGAAGCAAATCAGTGAAACATCTCTTTGGAAAGAGGGAAGAAAGAAAAGGTCCCCCCCTGTGATTGAATGGTGAAGTGCCATCGACAGTGCATGTTGTACAGGGCCCGTTTCTGAGCATGGAAGTCTCAAGTAAGAGCCTCAAACAAGATGTTTAAATAATCTTGTGAACTTTGGTATGTGCTAAAAATGCCTCCAGTGACATTTACCGCTGTTCCCGAGCCCAAACATTGGGAATAATTATCTTTTATTGGCACATGTTCTGTGTTGAGATCAAGAGGCTGTCAAGCTGCAATTCTTTTATTTGCATTACAGGAGGAAAGATCAAATGGAACAAACGTAATCAAACATTTATTTTTCTTCCTCTCTGATGTCGTGCTGCTCCCCTCGTAAACACTTAGAACCTGACAGCATCTGGGGCAAATTTTTCCCCCTCCACCACAGCTTCAATCAGCACTAAACCAGGAACCTAATAGGGGGTTATATTTCTGACAAACCCAATGCAATAGCAATAGCTCTGCAGGGATCGATGCAGTAGACTGGATTCTGGCTTGCCTGGCAGGCTACTAGCTATTTATGGCAAGGCAATAATGGGAGAAAAACACCATCACGCTGAGTTGTGAGTTGGTAATGCTTGGCTCTTACTTCCTTGAGATTTAAATGAGGACCCAAACTGCAGGGCAGTGCAGAGTCTTTCTCAGGCTTCCTCACTTGTATTTACAGCTAGCTCTGAGTGGCTGCTGCCTAAGGGCTCTAACAAAGCCTTTCTAATCAGCCCTTTCTCAGCCACCACACCTTCTTTCTCCTTAATTGCCAGAGTTGTTTCTTTTGTCTAGATAACAGCAAGAATTAGGTCTTCTTTAGAACTGAAAAGGCCCACAGCTGTGCCCACACAAACTGCAAGATCTGTGTTGGTGAGGTTACTTCTGAATTCATAGTGTCATCTGCACGTTGTATGAACACAACAGCCAGGTTTGGGTTTCTGCACTAAAACCAGCCAACCAGGGAAATGTACTGCATTGCCAATAATCCTAGAATCATTTAGGTTGGAAAGACCTTTCAGATCATCAAGTCCAACCATTAACCCAGCCCTGACAAGTCCACCAGTTAACCATGTAAATCACTCTTGGGCTTCATATGGTCAGTAGAGAGGAACCAGCTCACCTAATCTCTGCTTTGCCGAAAGCCGTCTTTAGTAGAAAATCCAAAGCCACCTACTTTTGCCAACCATAACAGCCAGCTCTCCTGTCTTTCCAGAGGTGCACAACCTGCCATGCCTGGGCATGCAAGGTGATCCAGCTGTATTTTTCATGGCTTCCCTGTTTGAAAGCCCTAAGAGTCGTTTGTCATACCCAAAACTAAAGTAAGTTGTGTCAGTGATTTGCATTTCCAGGAGCTCAGATATCAACAGCTCTTGCGAGCTGGAACAGTTAATTTCATTAAAGGTTGCAGAATGAAGGATAATCATCTCAGTTACAGCTGGGCAATAGCTTGGAACAAATTTTCAGATATGAGTGTAGGAAAATACTGGTTTAAAATGCTTTCCCTGCAGCTTTGAATGACAATGAGATGGAGAGTCTGAAATAGATGCATAACTTGAACTGCAAGCAGCAACTGATAAGGAAACTGGGGCAGAGGGAATGACTCAGTTGGCTGTGGTGCAGTAGCAAATCCACATGGGGCTTTGGAAATGTTCATCCTTGCCAGTGATAATGCACCAACCGCAGAGATGATTATGACAGTCAGAGAAATTCGGAGAGCAGTAATGAAAAATAACCAATGCAATGAACCAGTGGGAACATCAGAGTCAAAGGGCACAAAGGACAATGCTTTGAAAATGAAAGGAAGAAAAGGGACTGAGAGGATCTTTGATCTAAAGGCTTCTTGCTGCAGGTTTTGTCTCTCCAGACACAAAAATACAAGGCTTATGACTATTCCCTTAAGAACCGAACAACACGTCAAAGACGAGAGAGGGAGAAAGAGAGAGAATGTCTTCCAAGATAACATTCCATCATCATGAAAATGCGTGCATGAATGTGACCAAAAAAAACCCAAACACGTATCTTAAAACTAAATATGTAACAGAACTCTAACCCAACAGTAATAAATAAATGGTGTGCAGTGCCTTGGACAGAACAGGAGAGATAAATATACCCTGACAGCTGATCTGCTTTCGTAAAATGACTGTCCCGTATTTCAGGGGAGTATCTCCCTTTTTCAACCAAGTGGTCCCTAATCCTGACAGATGACATATCAATGCTTATGTGTCCTGTTTTGGGATTTCATGCAGGTATTTTCTGTCCTCTTTTTGATGTTTTTTTTCCAATGTATTTGCTATACACATAAACGAGTCTTTAGGGAGCAGTTATAGAAAGCAGTGTTAAGAGGAACTCCATCCTCACAGCTCATTTCATACTTTTAGTGGCAGACACATGAAAGTGTCCCCTTTGGAGAAAAGGTGACTCTTCAATTGTGTTTTAAGCACTTATTCAGAAAATCAGAAATCCTAACTTGGTTCCGTTGCATCTCTATCAGTGACACCAGAGGTAGAGGCTGAACCCTTACCTGTCCCCTGGTGTATTTGTCACCCTTGCCCAAGCCAGTTTACATTAGGTGTCAGGAACTAATATGGAAGTGCAAGAAATGGAGGAGTGTTATTAAGTCCTTCAAACCTCAGCAACCACACTCCTCCTCTTGGGATGAGCCACGGGGGCTGTGTTTCTTCACTAGCTATGCACATGCCCTGCCGCTGTCTCCTCTGCCTTCATGGAAATTCAGGTTAGGTTCTGCTCGGCTTCACCTGCTTTGCCTTGGGGTTTTGGCAGCCACACGTGTGTGCAAGTTTCTTTCAGCTCTGCCTAAATTGAGAGAGGTTTGAGGATGCAGCTGAAGAGTTTGGGAGTTAACCAAGCAGGGTACATCATGATCCATGTGTTATTTTGTTTGTCTATTTATTACCACAAGTCCAAATTCAGCCTGGAAAAAACTCAGTTGACCCCATGTCTTCTCTCCAGCAGCCTGCAAATGACCTGTGTGTCTGCAGAGCTGGGTCGTGGCCAGACCACGGAGGGCTTCCCATCTGCAAGAAGGGGTGTCCTCACCATACCTCTGGCTCTACACGGTCCTCACCCCCTCTTCAGAAGGGACACATGGACACCCAGAGAGAGACAGAATGTTGACTGCTGCCACGCTCCTGATTTCTAGGTAAGCAGCACTTCTGGAGTCACCCTTGTCCCAGGTCTGCTTCCCTGGCTTAGATGTTGTACCCAAGCCTGATGGCAGCATTTATGGTCAAATCCCTTCCTCTGGAACCAGCTGAATGTGGGTTTTACCTCCCATTAACATCATTCATGCACTTGCTAATAATAAGAGGCAGCATCATGTACTCCTTTGCTGCTGTACCAAAATGGCTTTAGGTCTTACTGTCTTAGGGACTTGGAAGTAATATAAAATCTACTTGGCAAAAGGCTTGCTATCTGATTTGAGTGGGAAGGAGAAAGATTTAACACTGGGAGGAGGGAGTGTCACCTTCCCAGCTGGCCTCTATATCTACACATGCAAATCCTGCATTTGCCTGACCAGACTGCATATTTTAAAAGCTTTGGGGTTTTTCTTTGATTGGTTTAAGAGCTTGGCTAATGCAGAAGGTACAGCCCTGCCTTACACACCATTCTGGGTTATTTTTTTTTACTCTTTCCACAGCCTGAAATGGAAGAAAATAACACAGCTGATTACAGGCTAGAGCTGAATGCTTCACAGGTTTACATGCCTGGGAGCAGCTTAGGATCTATCTATATACTTTATAAGTGTCATTGTTTAGATTTGTATTTTGCTACAGATATAAAGTGGAAACCATTCCAAAGACCTCTCCTCGAGGAAGGTTTTTTTGCTTGCCTATTATTAGCACTCTGCTTTTGCAGCAAGCACTCATGAGCCAATATGCAGAGTTTTAAAGGACTTCAAAATGTCATTGGGAACCAAGTGATATGTGTGTTAAAAAGGGTTTACTGGAGCTGCAGTCACTGTAGCACAGTGTCTTTTTATAGCAAGTTTTTACAGCGTTAAGAAAAACATCCTGCAGATTTCAGTAGGATTGCCAGATGGGTAAGGTACTTTGCACTATGATTTTTGTTTATCTGCTATTAACAGAAAAGAAACCCAGCATTGCTAGCTATAGGGAGAATGATAAGCAGCAACAGGGCTGCAAAACTCAGGCAACAGCTATTACCTCTATTTTGGGTTGGGGTTTTTTTCTTCTTTTTTTTTTAGAAGGAAAACATACATCTGAAAGCCAGTGGCTTGGTTTAGAGAATGGAGCTATGAAGTGGTTTGTTTTCACATTGAAGCTTTTCATGGTTTGGGGTTTTTTTCACCCCAAATCCACTGGATTATATTATCATTATCACTAGGCGAATCCTGCTTATCAAAGTTGGGCAAACGTTCCAGGGTTGTCTTTTAAGATGCCATAGGTCAGGCTCCCAAATAAAAGAAGTGGTTTGCAGAAACTGCCTTAAATACTAAAGCTCACCTGATCCCTGAGTAGTCACGTTGATACGCAGGAATGTCTGAAGATTTGGCAGAGAATCACTGCTTTTCATACATTCCCTGGTTTTTCCTTTTCAATACCATTTACGAGTCTCCTTTATTTATGCCTGGGAAGCATTTAGGGATGGGGGATAAGACAGCTTCCTCATTGCAAACCCACGTCTACAGCCTGCCAGGCAAGGAGCGGAAGGGAGAGTAGCCACAGCTCGCTGAGGTGGGGGGTAAAAGACTTGCCCAGGGATATACAAAAAGGCAGAGGTGGGACACAGCTTTGTCCCTCCAATGCCCCAGTCCTGCGTCGGACCCTTATACCCATCTTTGCGTTCACAGTGAGGACTTAGCTGTTTGGACCCGTTCCCCCTCTGAAGCGATGTCACTTAAACACGTTTTACTCTCTGCTTTTGCTTCAGGCTGGGGAACGACTGGTTCCTGCCTTATCTGAGGGGAAAAAGCAGGGAGAGGGAAACCTTTAGTTGTTGTGACTGCTGGAGCAGGAAAAGCTCAGGGTTTTTCAAGCCTCGCAGGCAGCAAACGAATGTGATGAGCCCCATATCCCTCCCCGCTGCGTGGCTCGGTCCCAAGCGGCCTCTTTCTTTTAGCTTTCACGCCTGGTCCTCCCCAGCGGAAACCCTGCTTGGAAATCTCACAGAAGCAGCCGGAGAGGGATGTTTTTCTCCCTCCTGAGGAGGAGGGCAGAGGCGTGACGGCGGCGGGGAGGAGGGCTCGTGGAGTTGGTTCTTCTTTCTCTTTGCAACACTAGTTGTTCGGGGGAGTGTCTTGCGTTATTAATGCTGAGCAGCTCTGGAAACTACTGTGTTTTGAGGTCGTTAGTCATCCGCTGCTACCGCAGGAGACACGGGAGCGCTGAGCCCGGCTCTTCGTGCAACCCTCTCGGTCCTCCCAGGCCAGCAGGTTGGGAAGAGATGTAAAGGGGGCAATGGGGATGCGGGAGGTGTGCAGAGAGCAGCCCGGGGGCATCCTCACAGCCTGGACGTGGGGTGCACAGGTCTGTGGGACTCGCTGGGTTGTGGTGGGTGTCTGCACAGCCACCCCGAATGACCCGAGAGGGGCTTAGGGGTGTGTGAAGGGCATGGGCTGGGTGAGCACCCTGCGATGGGTGAGCATGGGATCCTCCAGGCACCCCGTGAGAGAGCAGTCGTGCGTGTCCCCACCTGGGAAGCAGTCCCTGTATTACATGTAGCTACATGGGCATGCGCATATCCGTTCACCTAATGAGACAGGGATGCAGGATGCCCCTGAGCAAGTAGGGAATGCAGATCCACGTGCACCATTCCTCACCTGATTTATCCCTGTTTTTTTCCTTCCTTAGGATGAGGGGGTCTAGGCAAACATCCCTTAATTTATTCTGCATCCTCTGGCTCCCGCTTCTGTTGAAGGCTGCCTCTTCCTCCCCTCTCCTCCATGGAAGTGACCCACCACCCTCTTCACCCCCGTCCGGGCCGTACAGAGGACACACCTGCATTGGTATGTATTCAGGTTTTGTTTGCCTGGTGGACTAGTCCGTTCCTTACCCCACCGGTGAACAGAGAACTGCTGTGCACATCATAAATCACTCCTTTATCTATTTCAACAGCTGTGCTGCAAAATGCTCGTAGTCTTTGGTGAAATAACCACTGAAGATTTTGCAAGGCCAGCATGAGGTCTGGAGTTATTTTATGATTTTGTTTTGGAGTGGCTGCTTCCCAAAGTTCATGTTTTTGCTCTGCGGGGAATGGCTTCTGAAAAGCTGGCTTTAACATCTATGGGGCTGGGACCTGGAAACGAGGTGTTGTGGGGTCCTGGTGTTTGTTAGTGTTTGTGATGCACTTCGGTTCGTTGCAGGAAGGGTTAGGGTTAGACCAAGTTCCCTGAAGCTCACCCAGGGTCTCCTCGTTGATTTCATTGCCTGGGAAACTTCTTAAGCATAGTTGATCTGTACTTAGGCCATGGAGCTTTGTGGTCTGGATGCTCATGTCTGGGTAGCCAAGTTGTAAGGACTGTGTCTTCATATTCCCTTTCCTTCTCTTGGGTGCATGTGTCTGCAAACAAAACAGGTGCTTTGGCCACCCCCTTCTCATGTGACCGTGGTGATTTCCAGCACAGCTATAGCTGGAGGTATCCTATAGCCTCTGCTAGTGAAGTGGTTCCCAAAGACAAACCACTAGTACTGAAGTCAACATGAACTGTGGGTATCTCTGCACCAGAAATGCCCTTGGAGTTAGACTCTGTATAGCTAGAGAGATGTGGTAGCTTGTATGTGAGCAAGTGTTAATGATGGATATGTCTTATGCATTAAGATCAAAACTATTACTTTGTCTTCTTTTAGCTTTTCAGGGTATTTCCATGCTGTAAACAGAAACCCTGTCCTGGTTCTCCATCTGTCAGAAGGAAATATAATTCCTTTCAGCCCCAAATTATTTTCACTGTGGCTCAAGGACCACAATTAGAAATCACCATCCTAAGCTCGATAAGCCCCTGTTTTTGCCTCACTTCTGAGCCACTCACAGTGCCCCTGCAGATTCTGGCACCGGCGAGAGAGGGTGAACTGAAAGCAGAGTGAAGCTGGGGTGATGAGGCTTGTGCAGCCCTTGCCAGCTTTCAGCCACCAGCCAGAAAACGAGGGCAAGTAGTGAAAAGCAGAAGCGATTGTGATGGACTGGCCTCTTTTGGGCCAGCAGCCACACACACAGTGACTGAGCAGCTGCCAGAGCGAGAGGGAAGTGGTGGGTTCTAATGGTGATGTCTTTGGCAGCTGCTTGGATGGCACAGGGAAGGCGGTTGGAACCTAACCCATGGGATCGTTACACTGGTGTGTTTTAAACGTCGGGTGTGAGTGTTTCTGCCCTCCCCATCCTATTGCTCCAGCAAGGCTCTACGTTCCCAAAGCGGCTGCACACTGCATGAAGTTGCCATGCATAAAAGAAGTTGTGATTTTTCCCTCCCAAAGGGAAGAAAACTGCACTTTGCTGTTTAAGAGTATGATACCGGATCTTCAGACCAACCAGCTCTGTCTGGAGCCTGATTCTTCTTAGCGTGCTGCATGCAGACCTGGAGAGGAGCTGGGTGATGGCAGGGCTGTAACTGCTGGGCAAAGCTGGCAGAGATTCGGGTTTAAGCAGCTGATCTGGTTTCTGGACGTGAAGATCTGAAGCAGGGTATCAAAACTGGTGCAGGGGCCTGTGCTCACATGGCGTTGTTGATTTCTAACAGCAGGTACGGGTGGGATGGGCAGTATCACGTATAGGGTGGGAAGTGGAGGGAACTGTTTCAGCATCACCTATAGATCACCGGTTAGCCCTGAGCTCTTCAGCCACTCCTCCCATTCCCCACAGCCTCTCGCTCTTCTAATTTCCTCCCTTCTTGTACCGAATCCCACCAGATTGTGGGTCCCATTGCTGGGACCACCAAGCATCTCCCTGGAATTATCTGTTCAGTGAGGAGAAACCAAAACCCTGCCTCCCTCCCCGGTTGCTCTCTCTGTGAGCTAAAAGCATCCACGTGAGCTTGATTCAGGACCAAAACGGGCTGTTCACACCTCTGTAAACTGCAAGCTAAAAACAAAGTGTGCAGAGCATTGAAACCACACGGGCTGGGCCTGGCAGGGAGGGCTGATGACAAGCAGGCAGGATGCTGTCTGCTGGCCCGGACAGCCACCTCTGGGCTGTCATAGGGTCACAGACTGCTTTGTGTTGGAAGGGACTTAAAGCTCATTCACTCCCAACCCCCTGCCCCGGGCAGGGACACCTTCCACTAGAGCAGGTTGCTCCAAGCCCCTGTGTCCAACCTGGCCTTGAACACTGCCAGGGCTGGGGCAGCCACAGCTTCTCTGGGCACCCTGTGCCAGCGCCTCAGCACCCTCACAGGGAAGAGCTTCTGCCCCAGAGCTCATCTCAATCTCCCCTCTGGCAGGTTCAAGCCATTCCCCTTGTCCTGTCCCTCCATCCCTTGTCCAAAGCCCCTCTCCAGGTCTCCTGGAGCCCCTTTAGGCACTGGAGCTGCTCTAAGGTGTCCCCTTGAGGAGCCTTCTCTTCTCCAGCTGCCCCAGCCCAGCTCTCTCAGCCTGGCTCCAGAGCAGAGCTGCTCCAGCCCTCGCAGCGTCTTTGTGTCCGTCTGGCCTCGTTCAAGCAAGCTCACCCCCCTCCTGTGCTCACTGATGAGCTGCGCTCCTGACTAACTCTTGCAAACACTGACAAGCCATCTGTGGCTCTTCCTTTTCACGAGCAGGACAGTGAAAGCACAGAGGAGCTGATGGTTGCCCTTGCCGTGGTGTGGAGCAGGGCTAATGTCAGTTCTTGCAGCTGATTTGGTGACCAGCCCCCTTAGGAGCAGGAATTAAGCCACGATCAGCTTCCTCTGTAGGAGGAAGATTGTGATTTCCTTTCAACAGCTCGACCCCAGCCCCTGCTGGCTCAGTCTGCCATCTGGGAAGGCATTGGGAGAGAGCCATGAGAACTTCCTCTGGGTCTTTTTGGCCTTACAGATTGAGGCAGCATTTTTAACAGCAGAAACGACTGCTGCCAAATATACAGGAGCTTTTCTTGAAGAAATGGGTTGTCTCATGCAAGTTAAATGTGTGCTCAGGTGTCTAATCTTTCAAAGTTATTTGCCTCTCTTTTTCTGGGGGAAATGAGGTGGCTGCACATTGAACAGTCATTTCTGATCACTCCTCCGTGGGTACCACCTGCATGGCCAAGATTGCTCTGTTGCTAGCTGAAGTCAGTCAGAAAACGGTTGCTCTTTCAACAGCAAAACCAATACAGCATTTTTCATTAAGCCTTTCCACGGAGAGTATCACACTCCTTGAAGGAACAGGTAGAACTCATACGCCAGGGGAGTGAAATGCAGCTTGAATGCGATATGACTTGGTTGCTTCTTTCTTCTGTTCCTCTTGCTAGCATCTGCAAGCATGCAGGCACCATCTGCACCAGTGTATTCTGGACATACTGGGAAAGGAACTGATGCCTCAAGGGACCCACCTGCCCTTAGCACCTCTGAGAAATGTGTTTTGGGTAGGAACCTATATGCCAATAGGGAACAGGGCTGGAGGAGAGGAGTGAGGTGCCATAGCAGGCTGAGCAATTCAGGCTCCTCATAGGGGAGGTTGGCCAAAACATTTCTGCTTACAGATTGTCGCTTGTCTAAAAAAGAAGGTGACGTTTTTACAGCAAAGTTCATCGTGTTGGGAAACATTTAGACAGAATTTTTCACCAGCCTCAGGAGCTGGAGGAAAAGTCACATCATTTTTGCTGCATTTTCTTGGAAAAGCCAACAGCTTCAGTTGGAGAAAGTCTTTTAATCGTTACTTGCTGTAAAAATAAATCGTTTGGAAAGTGTTCCCACCTAAAATGGGAGTTATACCGACTGCCTTTTAGAACTAGGGGAAAGAGGGGGAAGGGACCTGATGGTTTTGCTCTGTGCCCTGACTTGGGAGCTGAACTCTGTGTCTGGCTTTTGTTTCTGGGTTTGTTCCTGACTGGCAGCGTGGCTGAAGGGATTTATTCAGCAGGTCCTAGAAACCCTTTTGCTAGGTGCAGCTCGGCTGTTTCTTGGGGCGTCCTGAGAACAAGCAGCTGTGTGTTTTTCTCTTGAAATTGAAGAATGAATGAGCCCTCCAGATACTCGGGTCTTTGACTTTCCCCATTGTCCTGGTTTCGGCAGGAATAGAGTTTTCTTCCTGGTATCTGGTGCAGTGCTGTGTTATGGCTTTAGCCTGAGAACAATGCTGATAACACAGCGATGTTTCCGTTGTTGCTCAGTAGCACTTACCCTGATCAAGGACTGTTCAGTCTCTCCTGCTCTGCCAGCAAGGAAGGGCACAAGAAGCCAGGAGGGAGCAGAGACAGGACACCTGACCCGAACTAGCCGAAGGGATGTTCCATACTATGGCTCGGTATAGAAAGTGGAGGGAGTTGGCTGGGAGCTGACAGTCATTGCTCAGGAATGAGCTGGGCGTCGGTCACTGGGTCGTGAGCAACTGTATTGTGCATCAGTTGAGGAAATACTGCCTGTTTTACAGGGCAGACAAGGTTTTACTGAAGTTATGTTAAGGTACCCAAAGACAGTGCAGTAAAACTGGTAACTGTTGACACTAGTGATAATGTTTCGTCATAGCTAAGATCATGCTCTTGTTTTTCCTTCTCTTTCTGATTAATATTTAAAGGTTTTATTCCTTACCTCCCATCCCCCTGAATCACAAGAGAACCCTTAAAGTGTCTTTTCAAAATGTCCTGCTCCCCAGCAAAAGAGACTTCGTCCAAAAGTATCTGAAGCAACCTCAGGAATGGCAGAAGCTGCCCTGGAGGGTGCAGAAAGCAGGGGAGACACTAAAAGACAGGAGGGAACTGCTGTATTCTTCTCTCTTCAGCATGGTAAAGAAAGGAAATCTAAGGGATTGTAGATGAGCCAGTTAAACACCTATTCCTAAGAAAAACCCTACAGTAGTTATAAAAGCTTTATAAAAGCATCTTTCAAGAGCCTTACTGGATTTATCAAGGAGAAACAGTGTCAGATCAATCTAGTTTTCTTTGCTGGTGGGATAATGGCGTGTAGCCACAGAAAAAGCAGTAGATGTTACAGCTGGACTTTAGTAGGGCTTTTGGCACCACCTCAGCACTAACTTAATGGCTGAGAGACATGTGACATTGATTAAGCTTCTACAGTGCCGGACAAAACTGGTGGGTGGCCTTGTTCAGAGGGTAATTACAAGTGGCTCGCTCCCTAACCAGAAGGATGTACAAAAGGAGGTCTTTATTGGACCTGTGTTTTGACTATCACTCAATATTCTCATTAGCCAGGACAATGAAATAGTGTGCTATTAAATGAGCAGCTCACACAAAGCTGAAGAGGTTTGCAAGTATGATGGAGGGCAGGATTAAATTCAGAACAATCTTGACAACTTGGAGTACTTACCCTCAGAAAAGATCACTTCAGTATGTTGAAGGCACTGCAGCAGAAACAGTCAGTGACACACATAGCAGGTGAGGAGTGGCTGGGTAGCATCCCTAGGGAAGATCATTTGGGCTTGTAGTGGCACAATGATGGCATGCTGTCATGAAGAGCGCACGCACTGTGCACACCAAGATGTGTGAACAGAAGTTAGCTTGCAAGACATGTGAAGTAACCCACTACCTTTCTCAGCATTGACAAAGCCTCAGAGGAATTTCTGCCTTCCCTTTTGGGGCTGTGTATCAAGAATGATGCACAGTGACAGGAGGTTTCGGAGAAAAACAAACATAAGCTACAAAGAGAGTCTGAATAAATTAGAGTTAATTAGTCTAGAGAAGACAAACCTGAGAAAAGACATGTCTGTCCTTGAAAACATGAAAGGGGTGATCCACTCTCCAGGTTTATAAAAGCTATGACAAGAAATAAGAGAAATGAATACCAGTAGGGACATTCAGTTTAGGAAGAGAATTCCATAATGGTAGTGGTAGTGAGCACTGCCATCAGTTCCTGAGAAGGCTGTAAAAGACCTCATTAGAGATCTTAACAGATCTGTGCCTACCCTGTCCCTTCAGAACAGGTTAGATATAGAATCCCAGCCTGGTTTGTGCTGGAAGGGACCTCAAAGCTCCACCAGTTCCAGCCTGGGAAGGGACACCTTCCACTAGAGCAGGTTGCTCCAAGCCCCTGTGTCCAACCTGGCCTTGAACACTGCCAGGGCTGGGGCAGCCACAGCTTCTCTGGGCACCCTGTGCCATTGTCACATAGTGAAGGTCCTTAATTTAGTGGGCAAAGGGTACTCTGTTTCGGTAGAGATGCCAGAGATCAACTGCTAGGGCAGAGTTTTGTGTAAGATGATTTCTTCCAGGCTGGCTTTTCGCGGGTTCTGGGCTGTAATCACAAGACCCATTTGCAGACCGCAGGGTGTATTTATGTTCTCCCCAGCAGCAGGCTGCCCTGCTCTTTAGGTGATTAACTCTGACTGCCCTTTTTGGGAGGAGGCGATTAGACAGAGAGCACTCAATACAGCCAGACCACAGTGCTTTCCATCTTCCTTGCCACCTCCCCAGACGAGGGGAGATCCTATGGGTCAGCAGCTGGGGAAGCAGATTTCCCCAGCTTTGTGCTCGATATAATGCCATTCTCAGCAGCCTTCGTGGGTCACCTCTTCCATTCACCCATGAGCACATAATTCCTAGTGCATGATGACACAGGGTTTTGAAACATATTTTCATCTCTGATTCCACTGAAGAACGAATGTTTCAGAGCTTCCCAACAGTGTAAAATGCCGACCTCTACCTGTGTTGATTCGTGTGACAGTTGATGTCCTCAACAGTTTGCCTCCATCTAGCTGTGCGTGAGTGCAGGGATGAGATATGCCCTGCGGAGCCGCAGCAGGACCGGGAGCGTTTGGAGTTCCCAATAACTTCCCACAATGGAACATGCAAAATGGACTTGGAGGCTTTTAATAACTGCACTCAGACAAAGTGGCTGTGCACATATTGTCTGGGGAGGCACCATGACAGAACGTATAATTTACAGCTCAGTGAGTTCTCCATAAAGGTCATGCCCAATATCACTGTAGCACCACAATGTGTTTTACCCTGGAAGGCTGGGAGTGGACTTTGATTACAGCAGCTAGCTGCTAAGCTGCCGCACCTCTGTTCACTTCACCAGCATTGCTCAGTTTACTCAGCAGCAAAATTTGGCCTGATGAGCAGTAATAAGTGGCAATTTTTCCCATAGCATTCTTCTCTATGTTATACTTTGGACAGAAAACCCGCAGACATGTAAGGAGCACACTAGAGATACTAAAGCAACTAGTAAAATAGGAGTATTTTCTACAACTATTCATATTTTTCAGCAACTGATGGTGAAAAAATTCATTTTCTAAATCACCCCAAGTCTTACTGCATGTTTATGACTATAAAATGCAAATACAATGATCACAATAAAAAGATGCGCTTAGCATACCGACATATATACATGTATATGTGTCTAAATACACAATCATATATATTCATACGTGCATTTGTAGACATGGGTAGTCTTGTATGTTTTACTTTACTGATGCCTGCCTTTAGTATAAGTTCTCTTTGATAATCTTATTTATTTAGTGTGGATTGTCTTTTTGGCTGCTGATTGCCACGGTGTGTGTGTTTCCCACTCTGGTTCATGTTAGCCCTATACAGAACTTCTTATGTTTAAGGCAGTCATGTTCAGTGTATTTTAGGAACTGTGTATCTGAAACAAGTTTTGTGCATTCAGAATCTTCAAGTGGTCAAACCTTTGCTACAAGGATGAAGTTGTCCTGTTACGTTAACTTCCTCTGCCACCATTTAGGAAATTTTTAATACTCTTTCCTGATTTGGAGAAGGAAAATAAGTTAATGGCACACATGCATAGACCTTTTTTCCTCCCTCTATTAATTAACATAGGAAGCATTTCCATTGGAAATGCCTGGGGCTATAGATTTTGTTAAATAGAGCTCTTTAAAGTGTAACATAGGGAACAGGAGGGATCCGTTTGGCTGGCAGGTATGGATACCAGAGTTTTCCACTAGATGCAAGCTGAATTTTCTGTGCTGGCTCAACTGTATCAGAGTCGTCATTGGGTGTCTTAAGGAAAGAACAATGAATGGAGCTCTTGAAGTTAGGGGTCTGAAGTGGCTCACTGCTATTGCAGGAGCAACAGAAATGGTAACTGATGTTCCAGGATTTGCTGGGTTTGTTACAGAGCTACAGTGCACTCAAAATACTGCTCTACTGACATTAATATTTCAGAAATGTCTTTAGGGAATATGCTATATATACTTGTATGCCCAATAGCAGGTTTTGTTATAGTGTACCAAGATTTAGCATTTCCAAGGTATTTTATAACACTTAGCAAAGCTAGGGGAAACAGGTCTTGTGTATGCCAGCAGTTTTGAGTATGGATACCTGTAATTATATTCCACCACTTCAGTATCTCTATGAAATACTGTAAATGGAATAGGAAGCAAAGTCAGAGTTAAAAGACTTTTCCAGTCAGATCCCTTTCTAAATTACCTTTCAAAGCAATGACTCCTCTGGCTGTATGTGGGAAAATAACTATCCTAACTTGGCGTTATACAGTTATGTTACTTGAGCTGAGGATTTCCATGCTGGAATGAAATCTTGAGGTTATAAAGGGGTGTTCTTTGAAAGTGTCAGCTCAGTGCTGAGAACCCTTTAAGTAGGCAAAATGGGTGTTGGGACATATTAGGAAAGGACTATATAATGAAAAAGCAAACATTCCTGTACTGTAACTTTGCATGTCCATGGTCTGCCTACCCCTAGGATGCCCACATGCATGTCCCCATCTCAGAGGAGAAAACCTGATTTCTTATTAGCTCCCTGCATGAATGCCCTTCTTTCAAACCGGAATGTCTTGTTCCAGGTTGAACTGGAACTGGATGAGATGAATTTGGAAAGAGGTGTTTTTGCACCAGGCCAACAGCATCTGCACAGGGAGTAGCGGTATCCTCTTTTGTAGACAGGCTCTGGGGGCTCCTCAGCTGTAGGCTTTAAGAGATGCACTGGAGCCTGTGGTCATCTTTAAATGGAAGAAGTGAAGACTGTACTTTGGGAAAACCTCCATCTTAGAACGTTATAAAACCAGGAATGTGGTAGGCAGGTTCATTTATTCAGGGTCTTACTGGTGCAGGCAGGTATCTGAGGCAGAACTTTGTCTCTTCACCACGTGAGGCTCCTGCTCCACCAGGAGCAAGCAGGGTGACTGCAGCCTGGCTGGCTGAGAGCTATTTATGTCCAAGGCCACTTCTGGGGGCTTATTTCCTCCTGATGCTCCAGGGGGTACAGCCATCTGGCTGGGGGCAAAAAGGATCCCCATCACCCAGGAACATGAGCAAAGGATGGCAAAGGGGGATGTGCCAGGTACCAGGAATCCCATTTAACGGAGTTTTACTCAGACAAATATAACTACAGATCAGAAACTTAAGAGAGGCAGCTTTCACTACCCAGCCACTTCTTGACATCCCTAGGTGTAATTCTAATTATAGAGCCTTTCAAACGTGTGCGGCAGAAGTGGATTAAGTTAAATAGTCTGCTGAAACTGCCAGAGGCTTCACAGCGAGGGAATAAATTTCTCTAGCTCTGATTTTATTATCAGGATGTGATATTTTTTTTTCCCCTGAGCTTATTGGAAATGTCATTTTATTATTACATGCTATTTTTTATTATTACACACTACATGGAGAAAAGTACTTCCTGACGTGTTAGTTTGCAGATTACTGCTGCTGAGCAAAATGGTTATGGTTTTCTCTTATCTCTTCAGAAATTAATAGCAGATGGGACAAACTATCTCTAAAAGAGACAGGCATTTTATTAATGCCAGAGTCTAGTTTCTAATGGCTGGTAGGCATTACAATGCCAGTGAATTTCTTCCAGAGAAGACATCCTTCAGCCTGTCAAGGAAACCTGTTATTGAGGTGAGACAGCAAAGTCAATTTCTGGAAACATGTTTCTAAAGAAAATCATGTGCGACTGTAAAAGATTTAGAGCTTCTTTTAACCTTTAATTAAGAAGCCAATCTGCATTGCTGTGTATGTGCCCAGCTCCTGATGAGAAATAAATCACATCTAAATATGTGCTAAATTAAAAAAGCAAGCAAGAGCTGCTAATGGCCAGATCTGGAAGTGCTTTTCTACTGATGCTAAAGTATTAAAAAGTTTATAATCTTGCACACAGCGTATGTAATTAAAGCAGTGATATTTCTACAGCCCAAGACAGCTGATTTCCCCCTGTCCTTTTTTAGCTAACTACTTAATTTCCATTCTTAGCCAGCAGAATTAAGACCCATTAAAGGCTATGATAACTGGTTAGTGCTTCCGATGATATCTGGTGTGCAGCGAGACTTCATTTTGTTAGAGGGTAGTGCCTCTTACGCTGCAGCCAGCAGTGAATTCTTCTTCTGCCACTAACTCCAGATGACATGTATGATTAAAAGAAAGGTTTGTAGTAGGAGTGAGGATAAAGTTCATTTATGGACACTAATCTTTTGAGGTTTTACCTGCAGGACATAGGTTCTCATAGAGGATAAAACTGAATTGCTGGGAGGAGCGTGGTTTTATCCAGAAAAAATGTGGAGCCTGGCTTTTTCCCAAGTAGCCAGGCTATTATTATTTATAGCCATAGAGCATTCAGTAGTCCCAGCTACTGCAGTAAGTACTGCACAAACCCAGCGATGGCTCCATTAATTCTCATGTGAAGCAAATATCTCTTTGGGCCTTGTTTGTCAGACACAAAATCGTCTGCCTTACCAACGTGAAGAATTTCCATTGAATTGCTGGGATACCACTCCATGAGTAGGGTTATCTGCATGGCTCTGTTTGTGATTAAGAAATCTGGTTATATTCAGCTGAGCCGAACCAAAAATAGCTATTCCCTCCCCACCCAACAGGGTACTTTGACAAGTGCGAGAAGCTCACATCTTCAGAGGAGCCTGTCTTCTTGTGTAAGAGAGGAAATGGAAATGCCAGGAGTGTTTTTATCCTCAGCCCAACTGTTTGGATTTCGAGCACTCAGGCTGTTTGCCCATAAGCCTCTTCCTTTGCATCGACTCTGCTGGAGGTGAGAAGAAAATGAGAGTCATGGGACAACATCTGAGTCAGAGAGAGGAGATTCTTTTCACTCCTACCCTGAGACCAATCATTAGGCAGAACTGTGCCCAGTTCAGCCTGTGCTTTGGGGACTGTCTGCTCCCCCAGCCCCTCTGACCACTGAAGCATTTTCCTCTATAGCTTCCTCAAGCTCCCAGTGGGAAAGAATGAGAGGTAAAACAACAAAAGCTGCCTCCTTTAGAAACGAAACAAAGGACTAGCTCCTTCCCATCTCTCTGCTCGGACTTCTTACTGCCTTTCTGACTTCTAGACAGCAAGATTGTTTGATGAAGGCCTGACCTTGGTAAGAGAAGAAAGAAAGGCGCAGCAAGAATACGTGGGTTTGTGGTTAAACATCATTTTAGTCATTTGATTTTTCTGAGCCTCCATCTTCATGAATAAAACAGGCATAGAAAGCAGGGGAAGGGTAGCTTTGGTTGGCTGTAGGTTGCTCGTGTGTGTTAATAATATGGCCTTGTAAGTATGAAGTTATGCAATGCCTTTTAGGTATGTTTCCAGGCTGTGCACCACCATCCCAGCACTAGGTGATGGAGGTTAAACAGGGACCAGGTGGCCCTGGGCTGTTCTTTGGGCACAACTCCTGAGCATGCTTTGCCCTCCAGCTTGGATGTCCCCTTTGGTTTTAGTTTGGGTCTTTATTATTCTACTTTTTTCTTCTTCTTCTTCTTCTTTAGGAGCTATTGTGTTTTAATTACCTGTTAATTCTTCGGGCTAGCCTCTGGCTGTGTTTGGGAGGGAGAGGACAGAAGGAATGACTTGCTTCAGGGTCTTCTCTTGGTTTTATCTGCCTCTGTTTATTCTCCTATTCTACCAGGCTGACTGGAGCTAGTGGCTCTTAGCATGCTTTATAAATCATCCCACAGAGGACTTGGAGTGAGCGTTTCATTTAATAACTATGGAGAAGTGGGCTTTTATCCCTGCAGAAGAAGGTGGCAAGTTCACTGTAATTTCCACTGGATTACTGTATTTGGGGTAGAAGAAGTAATAGAAAACTAAAAGATATTGGTCTTACAGCAAGATCCAATTGTATTGCCTCCTCTTTGACTTGCTTCTTAATCCATAGGAGCATCAGAGTTGTTTACACTGAAAACAGCACTTCGATTTAATAGCACAGAGGCAGCGGTGTTTGGAAGGAATCGAAAACCTCACTTTGAAGAGCTGTGCCAGTCTGAAAACCTGAACTAAATGCTCTTGAGCTTTGGTTAGAGGTGGATCTGCAGCCACGTCCAAATGCCGCAGCTCTCCTCCGTTTCTAGGCTGCCAGAGCAAGTCCTGAGAGCTGAGATTTCTTGCAGAGAGGAGGAAACAGGGTTCAGCTACAGGGGTTTCAAAGAGAAATCTTTATTCACGCTGCTGGAAACCAGTGTCCTTGTCTCCCGGCTGCCTGGGATACCCAGCTCTGTTACACAGGCTGGGATCTCACCCTGGCTTTCAGGTGAGACTATATTGCTCAGAACTGGAGTCACCGAACACGGCTTCATTGTAAAATGATGAAGCCACTGCAGAGACAGAGCACAGTGCTGGGCCTACAGCAATTTAAAACCCACTTGAAACGAACCACTCATGGCCATCAGGTGGATTTTGAATGATTGCTGTGTGGGGATTATATCGAACCTACTTCATCCCAGAAAATAGAGATAAAGTGCTGCACAGCTCAAGAAATACTTCCCTATACAAGGTCTTGGGTCTCAGCCAAAGCTAGTCCAAGGAGCAGCTGCGCTTTAGCCTTGCTCACCCCCAGATTAGTGATGAGAAATAACCAGCTTCATAGGTCGTGGGGAATGGGTCCTTTCCAGCCACAGAAGCAGAGCAGAGTGAACTCGAGAGACATTTAGGCATTAGCGAATGCATAGCTGGGCCCAGCAGCCCTGTGCATGCCAAACACTGCTGGGCTTCAGAGGGAAGTGGTTGAAGAGCTGATGCCAGGGGTGCTTTGCGGTGCTCAGCACATACGTCTGCCCCGTGACATCTCTTCTGCAGGCTGTCACACCCGTTTGGTTTGTGCTAGCTCTCTGTGTGGCGTGTGATGAGAAGTGTAGAAATCCCATCAAGTGCAGACCTGTGTCCTTTTTCTTGTGGGAAGTAACGAGGGAGCAGGTGGCCAAGCAGGCAGCTGTAACAGTGGCTCCCTAAGGTTCATCCTTGAAATGTTGGGAAGTCATTATTCCAGGAGCAGCATCCAGTGTTGTAAAAGCCAGGCTGTTCTGTGCACTCCTCTGGCACCCTCTCTGTGATAACCTACGGGTTGTGAGTAAAGACTGAAATTCACGGGTATTTTTATCCCTTGGACGCTGATCTGCCACGGAGCATCTCAAGAAATGAAATGCCCAACAATGCTTGAGATGCTCCCATGGCACAGGGTGCTCCATCAGACCTCACAGGTAGCTGTGTTCACTCTTTGTTTGTTTGTTTGAAGGGTGTGTGCTTGTGGTGTCTGTAATCGAACAGCTTGCACAGTGGCACAACAGTACAGTAAAGGCAGCCGTGGAGAGGCTCTGCAGCTACATACCTGGTAAGTATCCCATAATATGCCATATGTTATGTTGGTTCTGCTGTATGTCTCTGTTAATTAAAAATTCACACGTGGAGCCTGAAAAGGCTTTATCCACTCCTCGTGCAGCATCTCAAATGAATGGAGCCGAAAGATAGCAAGGTGTTATCTGCAGGGAAGTCAGGGCATGGCTTAGATGGCTTTAGAGCTGGGATTTCATCCCAAAGTTAGAGTGAATGGGGCCAAGACATACAGACCCCTTCCCTCCCTTTTTCTCCGCTTTGTCTCTTTGTTAGCAGTTTAAGAATAGATTCAGTGTATGCCCAACCACTCCTCTTTCTTGCTGCTATGGATCTTTATAGCAGCTGTGAAGATGAAAATGTTTTCAGCAGGTCTAGGAAGCCACTGTTGTAGAATCTCAAAAACGAGCTGAGGTCGACAGATAGAAGATGTGAGCATTTGTTCTGCACAGAAAAGCTATTGAAATGTAACTGATGATACACATTTCAAAAGCAGTAGCTATTCTATATGAATACGTGTAGCCTCCCCTTTTGCTGCCCCACATTTTATCTGCCCAAAGGATCTTAGCTGTCTGAATGCACATCCCTAAATAGAGAATGGTTGGAATGCCAGAATAGCGTTGTGCCTCAGAGACTAAGTAACTAGATCTCACATTCATGATATCTTTTTAACGCTATAAATGTAAAAAGACAGCTTAGGATTCTTCATTTAAAAGTTGTTTATATAGGACTTCACAAATTGTATCTGTGAGAAACCATCTTGCTCTGTAGACCGTAGTTTCACAGAAGATGCATGCAGAATATTAATTCCCTCCTTTCCAAGAGGGGATTTCTCGATGCAGGTTGGGGCAGGGAGGAAATTGCTGGGATTCATTCACTGATAGGATGACACTTATCAGATTTCTATTCCATAAGTCATATCCTCAGTGTTTTAAATTACAGGCACACAACTATGAAGCTGCAATTAGAAGCACTGATCCTGTTATTAAAATACAATTTTCTTCTTTAAAATATGACATGCTAGCTCTGTGCTCGTGATTCACTCAGTGGACCTTGTTCCACTGACATGTCAAGATATTTCTTTTCATCTGCCATTCTTTACACACGTAAAATCCTATTATCCATTGAGTTAAACCTGCATAATCCAGCTGCCTTCTGTGAGATGTGTGGTTACACCCAGCAGAAATAAAAGCTGGCCCTGAACTTGAAAGGAGTGAAAAATCCTATGGATTTTGTGAGAGCTACAGATTTATCCTCTTCTGGAAGGTGAACGCTGCAGCCTAGCTGCCTCTTGCAGCTTGAAACAATAGACGATGCTCATGAGGAGCAAACCTACTAAAGCAAGCCATGCCATTCACCTGAAGGAATGACTTCCTTATTATACACATGCCTGCAGCAAGAATGACAGCAACGTATTAATGGCAATGGGGCTTTTCCTGAGGCCAAAATGGGAATAAGAACTTCTGTGGTTTTTTAAAGGGCTTCCTATCATTTCAATTACGATCAAGCTGGGGCTTGATCAAGCCTTCAGTGAAGTTAAATGATGTTCAGGAATAGGGAAAAACAAAGAAAAATTCAGTACCCATCAATCCCACTCAATCCCTGTAGGCTGTGCAGAAGACACAATTGCACCCTTACTTACATGGGAACAAAGAGAGTAGTTAATGTGTGTGATTCAGGCGACGAGGCCAATAAACCTATGAAAGTAAGAACAGTGACACCGTGAGTGAAGGAGGCTCCTGAGCAATCAGAAAGGCCAGGTCTGGGGAAATGGGCAGATTTATGGTGTAAGAAATGTTAGCAAGGATGGATGTTTGCCTGGACGCTGGCAGGCTGCCTGATGAAACAGAGGTGCCTGGTACCTGGAATGTGCTTTGAGACCGCCTGCCTCTGGCATTGCCGCTGAGCCTCTGTGTCAGCCACTGCTGTGTAAACACCACAGAGCTCAAGTGGAAATGGCATCCTGATGAATACCATCTTTCTTGCAAATATTTATCCCCTGAGGTTCAGGGGATAAACACCAGAATTTGTGTTTCTAGGACTGTGGAGCTGTAGAGGAAAACCTTCTGGGGTTTTATCATTGTCCTGGCTTTGGCTGGGATAGAGTTAATTTTCTTCCTAGTAGCTTGTACAGTCTTGTGTACACAACAGTCATGTAAGAACAGGGCAGTTCAGGGGATCTCTTTCGCCCAAAGCAGGGCCAAAGCAAGTATACTCTAAATTTTCTGTAGATTTTTGTGCATTTAGTTTGGTTCAAGGTCTTCTCTTGCCCCTGAACACTCGAAGTTGCTCATCATTTTCCCTCTCTTTCTTCCCCTCCTTTCTGACTTATGCAGCTTATTCCTAGCAGAGCTTTCTCTCTGTAATAACTTTGCCTTGTGTGTGTTAGCAGAGCTGGAGGGTTTTGAATGCATGAATGCAGGCTGGCTTGGAAGGCGAGTTCTATAAACACTGCCTGTGGTTTGGGTCTGTTTTGCTGGAAGCTAAAGCCTGAATGGCATCGGTGTCTTCCAAGATATGTGCTCAAGAATAATTTTATGTTATTGCTGTTCTTTTTACCAGCTATTTGTTACACTGTGGGGTAGTCACATGCCACGTTTCCTCTATGCATAAGGAAGGAAATCAGTGCCTAGAAATCAGGGTGACCAGCAGACCCGCAACATCAGCTCCCCAGCCTCCCCTCCTGGGTTGGGGAAGCCAGCCACCTTCTCCTGCAGTCTCCTATATTTAGCCAGGTGCCTTGATGGTAAGCCTCAGGAGGGGGAGTTTTAATCAGCGATGATACCTAACGCAGGGTTATTGATGTCTGTGATGTCTTTCCTTCTATGTGAACAAGAATAGAATGTAATTCTAGCCAGGAGACCAATTTTTAACTTGCAGATTGCTTCTAAAGAGCCAATAGAGAGTAGTTATGTGGCAAAGGAGGTGAAGAAACGAAGCTAATAACTTGATTGAAATAAAACACCTGGCATAGGATAAGAAAAATCAGCTATCGTAGTTACAGACGCTGTCTGCAACATCATACGCTGAGGGTATCATCTCTCACTCCCTGCTCTGCCCTTCTGGTCCCAGCCCTCCTTTCCTGGGTGCTGGTTGCCAGCCAGGGTGTCTGCAGTCCTGGCAGGACAGGAGCTGTGGGAGTGAGAGCACACCCATGCCTACTGATGGAGTCAGTGCTGTGAGGCTTCGTACCCTCCCCAGAGCAAACCCACTCTCCTGGTATGCAGCAGACCCCCTGCCCTGGGCATGTCCTGATGCTGGGTAAAATGGAATATTCAGCCCAAAATTGGAGGGAAGCAGCTGCTTTGGGTGTTTCTGAAGATGAGCGTACTGCGTTCTCCTCCCCGAGTGCAGTTAGTTACCTGTCTGGATAATGGAAGTGCAAGAGAAAACAACATCTCTCAGGAATTTCAGGACCTGCAAGTTTGTTGTCGCTGCACTTGTATGAACTTGCCTTTCCATGACTTCTCAAAACACAGCTCCCGCCGAAACAAGGCTTGAGACTTCCCTTGCAGGATGCGTGTGTGGTTAACCAGCCCTTGTCTGTTCAGGCCAAGGAACACTCAGTCTTCCTTCATGGGAGCTGTCAGACCAGTGTACCAGTATTCAGACCCCCAAGTGTCTGCTTGGGTGTGGGGACCACTCTGTTTTTACAATGGTACCTTAGAGAAACCTGGTATGAGCTGTCTCTGGAGAGCATGGAGAGCATGCTTCACCCGGATTAAAGCAAGCCACCTAAGCCAGCATCCTGAACAGGCACACGGCTGCAGACTGAAAGGAAGCCAAGCAAAAGGTGTCAAATATTTGTTTGAATGCAATTACTCCTGTGCAACTCCTACTCTACATAAAGCATATTCTCTTAACTCTCACAACCCCCCAGAAGCTCCGAGGCAGCTCTAGCAGTAGCATCAAGCCCAACATCCCTTTCTGCACTTTGATTTATGTGTTTGTTTTCTTTCTTCTTGCAAACCTACCGAGCAGTTTGTTTAAACTGCTTAGAAGATGCTGCAGCACGTAGGATTTATTTCCGTGATGCTACACTGGGAACATTTAACTGATACTAGTAACCCTTTTTAGTCTTTGCCATGTGGCTTCTCTAGCCTAAAGCTAGAGAAGGGTTTTAGGCAAGGTTAGAACTTCATGTTTTCCCATTCTCTGGTGCTTTGCTGAGATTGTAAATTCACACACATTCTCCTAAGATAAACAGCGTTCACCTTAGTGAACCAACTCCTCCTCTATTTTGACTGTTATAAAACCACTTTCACCATGCTCAATTAGTTACAAAAAATTTGTGTTTTCTAGAGAAACTGCAAGGTTTCTGTTACGTACTTGCTGAACTTTATGGACCACACATAGCTGAGCTGTAAGTATTGCTGTGTCCTCTCCGGTCTTAGTTTGTTCCTGACACGTACAGATGTGCTGCTGGATTGAACTGCAGGGCTTTCATTCTTGAAATCACATCATTATTATTAAAGCAGAGGTGCTTGAGAGTGATTCTGGTTTGGCATTTGGCACAGCTCTTTCTGAGCGAATAAACACAGGCTGCCACGGGTAACCATTCTCACACTCCCATTTGAATCTCAGATCAGGCCCACCTGATGTAATTACCTTTTGAAATTCAGCTCGTTTGGCTGAGGGAGGAATTTGAATAACCCATGTGTGTGAGACACATTCTGCAGTCATGCTGCTGTAACACTTGGCTCTTGCTTTCCCTTCTACCTTTAATCAAACTTTCTAATTGTCAACCCCTCCATGCTCTCAGCCCCAACCTTGGTACACACTCTTGGGGAAGCCTACTAAGTAATGTAAGAGATTAAAACAAGAAAATGTAGGTCGTTTTATTCCCCTTTAAAAGTCCTTAGTTTAATTAACAGAGCTTTTGCTAGACCTGCTTTCTCCCCAGGGTTTTTACTTGTCTTTTTAAAACTAGCCAAGGGACTGCAAAGTGCTTACAGGAGTAAGCAGTGCTATAATCACACATTTTCCTTTAATTCCTGATTAGCCCAGAGGTGTATCCCAAAAAAGCAAGAAGCAGTCCTCGCAGTAGTGCTTGGTGACTAAAGGTTAAGGATCTTTGAAGGGTTTCTGGTTATTTTCTTGAGTTAATGATTGAACATACCTATGTGCCAAATTGCGCATGCATTAACTTCAACCTTTAAATCTTTGTCAGACTTATGATTTATTAAAAATACAGAGCAATAATAATGTATTTGATTCAGGTGCTGTATATAAAGCACAGTGCTTTTTCATCATCCTGGGACCCAGTGTTAAATGCTGACTAGGATGCCATGGCAGAAAATCGTTAGGACCCAGCACTGTACTGAGCAGCGAAGCGATTACGAGCCCCAGTGAAGAGAGCTGAGGTTATTGTTTGGTTTCGGGGAGATTTAGCTTCCCATGGAAATAGCTTCTACTTGCAAGCACCCCGAAGAACATTATAGTCTTTGTTTATGCACCATTTCCTCCAGCATAGACAGGGAAATGAATGCTGATGTGGTCTGCCATTCCTTGAAGCTGTGTAAACAGGATCCAGGACAACCGCTTTGTCGTCTCTACAGTCCTCCGAAGGTGAGTTGGTTTTCCACCTTTTTTCAAAGCCACTGACTGTGGAAGGTCTTTTAAGCTGGAACTCAGGGGTCCAGGGGCTTCCAGTGCACGTCCACTGTCTGGGAAATGAACTTCAACTTCCCGAGCGTGGACTCTTTGGGGAAATTTCTGTTTGAAGGGAAGGAACATAACACACATGAGCTGCGAGGACCATCAATGCTGTGGTTGTTGGAGAGTGGGGATTCCAGGGCTAAATTCTCTTGTGCCAGGCTGGGTCAGAGAAGAAAAGCAGGGAAAATAAAATCTCACTTTGCCCACACTTTATTGCACAATAACCCCAAACCAGGTACTCAGCCAGGGTTCATCTATACCACCATGGCATGGGTGACACGGTGGTATATCCCCGCATTGCCTAATCTGCTGTAGCAGCCCGTGGAGGTTCTAGTTATCTACTGTGGATGCAGGGCTATCAGACTCGGATTAGTCTGCAATGCAGGAGGTTTAAGCTAACATGCATAATCTTTTGCCACAGGCTGGATACATACTTAGTTACCCTCCCTTTTTTGATGTACAGGTACTTGCTACCCCACAGTAACTTGGTTGTATGTCCTAGACCTTTGTCACTTGGACACATACATGTCTTCATAGGTGTTTAAACAGATTTTGGGGATTTCTCTGGTTGTGGATTGGGTATTTTTCCGCAGTCATCACAAAACCCTGGTCACACTAAAACCTGTGAGTGATGGTGGTTGGTCTGTCAGTGCTAAAAAGCAAGTGATTCACAAAGGCACCTGTTTTTGTAAACCTTTTCCCCTGCATCTGGGTGGATGAAGAACATGTTTGATTTCTAAAGGTGTGCATAGTGTGTTTTACAGAGGGCCTCATCCAGCAGCTATTGAAATCAGAGTCTTTTTAAGGGCTCTGGCGAGCTGTGGTTCAGCTCCAACATGGGTTTAGTTCTGTCAATATTAAGAAACACTTGCCTTCCATGAATGGCAGTAACATTATGTCCCATATGACTACTATGCTCCATGTTATGCCAACATAGAGATATGTAAGTGTGCAACCAGGCAGGAATGAAAGGAGATGAGTGCAGGCAGCAGAGAGGGCCCACATTAACTTGGCTCAACCAGGATGTTGCCCACACTTCATCAAGTGGGTTCCTTCAGAAATCCTGCGTCTGGTAGAACAGTTCATGGGTCCTTCCACCCACCTCCCATGAGTCTGGGAACAGGGGCTTTTTTGGGTGTCTTCTTTAAACAAAAGTTGGACTCTCATGTGCATGGCCTGGAGAATCCCTCTGAGTGAGTGGCTCAAGCGAACCTCCTCCCTTCCAAGTGGTAGTAAAATCCCTTTCTGTCGAGGTGCATTTGTTTCTCATCAGGAATAAGGGAATTCTGTCCACAGCTCTCTCCTGTTTAGCTCACCCGATGCCCTGAGACAGCGCGAGGAGGCTGCGGGAGATAGGAGGAGAAGAGCAGTGCTTAGAGTTCATGCTCAAGGGGTTGATAAATTGCCCGCAGTAACTCTGTGACAAGTCAGGCTGAGTAAAGATGAATTATGGGTGAAAGAATTAATACACAATCAGAGACGCAGATGCACAAAATGCAGGTTACCTCACATGTGCTCCTTTGGTTTGTACTTTGATTGATCACTTCAGGTATATGACCCGCAAATGTTGGCGCAGTCCCCTGCCAAATGTTTTGACAAGACTTTAATACTAATGACTGGTTTGTTCAACTGTATTGATTCTCAGGTACTTTGTTTATTCATTTAGACTTCTGGATGCCCATTTTCCCAGGATTAGCATCAGATTTGTACTGGCAAAGGGAGTAAAATAAATACAGTTACTTATAATAAATGTAGAGTTACTTGCCCTTATAAGGCTGTGTAGTGTTCACGTTTAATTGCCTTGAAGGTGGCAAATATCAACATGTAGCTGCTTTTTCAGTCAGTAGTTTGTTTTGTTCTGCTCCTGTGACGTTGATCTAGTGAGATTGTGTGTCTTGAGGAAAGAAGAACCCCTGCTTCAGTGGCTTTGGGAGCTATCTGCATAATGGAGACACCGCAAGCTGAGTAAATGATACGTGCATTATATTACAGACTTCCCTGGTCTCTGACAAATTAGCCCAAGTGATTTTTTTGCCAGCCTGCCCGGAGCCATTAGCATCCTGCCATTATTTTAGGAGGCTTGGCTCTAACTATGAATACAAAGTCTTGCTCTGATTGAACCGAGGGCGATGCTCTCAAGTGCAGAGTTAGAGGAGAACATCCAACCTGGGCAAGTGAGGTCTCTCGCGCTGCATCCTGACTGTCCAACAAGAGGTTCTCCTCTACCCTTACTATGAGGGTGGCAACGTTGAGGAGTCCTGCAAGTCAGGAAGCAAAATAACAGAATCATAGAATCCCAGACTGGTTTGGGTTGAAGGGACCTTAAAGCTCACCCAGTTCCAACCCCCTGCCATGGGCAGGGACACCTTCCACTAGAGCAGGTTGCTCCAAGCCCCTGTGTCCAACCTGGCCTTGAACCCTGCCAGGGATGGGGCAGCCACAGCTTCTCTGGGCACCCTGTGCCAGCGCCTCAGCACCCTCACAGGGAAGAGCTTCTGCCTTAGATCTAACCTGAACTTCCCCTGTTTCAGTTTGAACCCATCACCCCTTGTCCTATTGCTCCAGTCCATGATGAAGGTCCCTCCCCCGCACCCTTGTAGCCCCCTTCAGACAGTGGAAGCTGCTCTGAGGTCTCCAGCAGCTTCTCTTCTCCAGGCTGAACAGCCCCGATGTTCTCAGCCTGTCTCCATACGGGAGGTGCTCCAGCCCCTGATCATCCCCGTGGCCTCCTCTGGAGTTGCTCCAACAGCTCCATGTCCTTCCTATGTTGAGGACACCAGAACAGTACACAGTACTCCAGGTGGAGTCTCATGTGAGCAGAGTAGAGGGAGAGAATGACCTCCTATGAGACCCATATAGCACACCAGAAGTAGGCTTACCATAGGTACTGAAAACTGGGCAGTAGCTAAAGCCACTGTAGTATACCTTGTGGTTAAGCTACATCAACAGCAGCTACTCTTTATATCTGCTGCAGCACCACTCCAGAGCACTAACAATGGTTACAGGTATCCAAGCTTTAGGATGATTTTAGTCAGAAAGGTTTATCAGCTCAAATGGTGAAGGACTTCCTGTGATAGTCATTCCTCTAGTGAGAGAAAAGGGCTGAAAGACGCTGAGGGGTTTTAGATTACTGCCTACCAAGTGCCCTTTCTGGCCCTGGGAGCAAGCAGGTTTGCAGAAGACTATTCTCACCTTGTCTCTAGATTGCTTTAAGCCAGTTGGGCTGTCCAGTTAAATGGCAATACTCTAATCGATTTTGTTGGGGCCAGAATAGTGGCTCAGCTTCAGCACTGGGGTCCTGCTGCTGGCAATCTCTTAAATGGTTAGAAGGAGCTAGCTTGTACTCTTCTTTCTGCCTCTTCTGCTCCCCATCACTTTTATGCTCTGGACTATTAGAGACCTTGTGGCTGCAGGTTTCAGCTTAATCTCCGGTAGTAGGATTTTGCTGGGAGTCATCTCACATGAGCAAAAATATGCATATTTATTCTAATGTCATTTTATCTTTCCAAAAGAAGTGCCATTGCCTCAAGCACTCGTGCTTGTTCCTGTCCCCTCCATCAGGTCTTTCACTGATTTGTAAAGAGCAAAAAGGTCCTGGGGAGCCAAATGCCCTCCTTTTAGCCTTTCTTTTTGGAAACAGCTAAAATCTACCGAAACACAACCCCCAGACCTCAAACCCCACAACCTCACCCTTCCACCAAATAAACCCAAAGGAAACAGGGTGGCATGGGGTTAGCAGGGTGCTGTGTGTAGCTGTGTCTACCAAAGCAGAGGCTGCCTCAGGCAGGACCCCAGCAAATAAGTCTCGGTCACAGAAGTGTAAGGACAAGGAAGCACTGTGGGTTCTGACTGTTTTGCAGAGGCAAACTAGAAAAGGTAAATCAGAATGTTTCATCCAGGACACGCAGAGGCCAAGACCGAAAGAAACAAGGGGTATAAAATGAGCAGAAGTCAGAGTAATTTCCCTGGGAAGAGAAAGGATGGAGTCAGGCTTTGGTTTAGATCTGGGCTTGCAGAGAGGGCCCCTATTTTGCATCCAGAGTATTTGGATGCATACTTCGCATCCAAATATGTATCCTTCGGTTTGGCTGTCCCATGCGACTGTAAAGATTCGCTGTACAGACTCTGCAGGATGAAAGGTGGGAGCTGTAGAACAAATCTCAGTTTGCCAGTGCTGTTTAACAAGCCTTGCAGCATTTTGGTACCTTGGTCTGTGTACTCCTGGTAAAAGGATGATGAAAATGAGTTAGAAGGGAAAATAGGAGCATTTTATAACTATCCGCTCTCCTGGGAAAGAGCTGGCTAACAAGGGTGATAAATGAGAGAGTTAGAGTTGCTTTGTGTGTTTGTTTATGGTGACAAATAGATCTGCAGGCAAAAAACTCATGACTGGGAAGACATGGGCTCTGTGGAGAACAGTGGAAGAAGGCAGTGAATGAAATCCCAGTGACACTCCTGTCCTCAGCCCCATCTGTGGTGTGAGTGTCTTGTGTACTTCACCCTGGAGTCCGGGCTGCAGTAACAACTGCAGTGGGAGATCTTGCCCTTAGAATTCCATAGAGGGCATTTTCTGCATGTGGGGGTAATTCAGCCTTTCCTCCCTTGTTTCCTGCTCTCTGTGTGCAATATCGCTGTAGCTGTCTGCAGAGTGCATTCCCCGTGCTCTGCTGCTGAGAGCAAGAAAGGTCTCTCCTTCCCTGCCCAGCATAAAGGGATTGATAAATCCTACCTCTCTGGAGACTTTTCATCCCTCGTGCTCCATTTTAAGCCTTTTACTTCATCCCTCGATCTATTTTATTGCAGAAATGACAGCAGCTGGTAATGTACAACGTAACTATGACAAATGCAAGATGCATCTTTGGGTTCAGGGGACAGCAATTGCCCAGGGGAAGAAACTAGGAATCAGTGGCTCATTCCTAGCATCTCTCCTCTATTTGTGACATACCCAGATTTTTATAAGGCTATAGACACAATGAATTAGACATTCAAGGCCACACTGGATGTGGCTATGGGCAACCTGATCTAGTTGAAGATGTCCCTGCCCATGGCAGGGGATTGGAACTAGATGACCTTTGAAGGTCCCTTCCAACCCAAACTATTCAATGATTCTATGATTAAGCACATATGTTAGCATGACACATACATTAAACCCCAGTAACTTAGAAGTCTGTGTTGGTTGCTGCTTATGCTTACTCTTCCTTATCCCTTTATATTATTCAATATCAATTTTTGACCCTTGAATAGCACAGTTAATTAATTTGCTCTGATCACTGCCTAACCCAATTATAATGACATGCTAAATTTTACCCCCAGTCAAAACCACATTGGCAATGGTTGCTTTAAATGCAAATGTATGCTGCTTTAATACTCCAAGCTGGCATGCCCGCTGTTCAGGAAGGTGCTGTCACTCAAGGGATAGTTTCTTTTTCTCCTCCAAATGCTTTAATAGTACCGCTTGGCAAAGCATAACTTCTTTCCCCCCATGTTGAGTTCCTGGAGCTCTAGCCAGGCAAATCCAAACTTGTGCTGAACTTTTCCCTTGCAACTAGCACTTGTGTCCTCAGGCCGGGCTGTAGGAGGGACTGGTCATTGTCAGACAGAACAGTTTGTCCTCACTTGCAGTTTTGATCAGAAACAAAGTGCTAACATGCCTGTGACGCACCGGATCTTTCTTTCCATTCGAAATGTTTTCAGCAGTAATTGATTTTTATCTCCTTTTTTATTTCATTGTATTTTTTTTACCAATGCCCAAAGCAGTTTTTCCTTCTGAAAGAGGGCGAATGGGCAGTATTTTCAGTCTTCTTCATGCCAAGTGCTGAGGGGAAGGACAGAGGCCATCACATAGGTGCTGCCCTGCAGATAAGACTGTTTGCAAAGGTAGCCTACTATAAATGCAAGACAAACAACATACGGGACTGAGATGGATGAATATTGTCCAAAAGTGAAAGTGGAGCAGCAAGGGGGAGCACGCTGGTGGGAAGAGTCCTTGTGGCAGGAAAACTAGTGTGGTCCTTCAGTGCTGTGGTACGGGACAAAGTCCTTAAGGACAGGGGTTAAACTCGTCCCTTGATGCTGCGGAGTCCCTGCTTACTCCCCATGCACTGGCATTTAGCCAGGCAGGATGCAGGGCTGTGGACCAGCTTGGCTGCAAAAATGTATTGGTTGAGGTTTTTGCAATGGCAGAGCCTTGAGGAAGGCTCAAGAGCAGGACCTTGGCAGTGCTTGGCCATGGTAAGAGGCTGTTGGGGTGTGTTCAGGCCCAGCCCTGCTGCACCATCCGTCCTCCTGCTCCCAGCAGTGCTGGTCCCTGGCTGTCATCCACACTCACAGATGGTGCCCCTCTGCTCCCTGGGGGAGCGTGGTGTACAGGGAGTTAAGGAATTATTGGGGTATGACCAGTAGTTGACTTCCTTGTCATGGCCCTACGATGACCAGCCTGTTCTCCTCGGGGTAAGGATGCCTTTCCAAGGCCTTTTCTTGTGATGGTTCTCCCACTCTTCTATTTAAGTCTCCTCATTGTGAAGGAACCCCCACATGTTTCTTCAGCACAGGTTTTCGTGGACCCAGCAGAACAACAATCTTGCCACTGTCAGCAAGAGCTTTCCCTCCGGGGCACGAATTCCCAGAATGAAAACTAACATTCCTAGGTCCTCAGCAGGAGATTTGCCTTCCAAACTCTGCTCCCTGCTTTGTACCTTCCCATGTGCCAGCTGTTCCCCTGCTGGGATGGACCTCAGCAGAGTATAACCCTTATCCGTGTAAGACCAAATGTCTCCTCTGTACCCTTCCACAGCAAGTCTGACTGACATTGCACATATAATCCTCTTTTGGCCATCTAATGGATGGGTTGTTCTTTAGGAAGTGTAAGCCTCACACAGAGCAGTCAGGATATGAATCTCAGCTTTTTAACTGATCTGGCCCTCAGGAAATAAATGATGCCCTGGAGCAAACTAAATAAACTCTTGCAACTGGGGTTTCCTAGGGGGTGACTGGATAACTGATTGTTAGTCCAATGAAATGTAACTGATGATGAGTTTGTGGACTCATACATCATTTTTTGTGCTGGAGATGATATATTACAAAAAAGAAAGAAAGGAAATGGGGAGGAACATTGGTAGGGTACTGTGAGGCTGATCTCATTTTATTTATTGTGGGTTTGCTCTCCTAGGTTGGGCTGAGTACTGCAATAAGAAAAGCACGAAGGATTATGAAGACTTCCAAGGACCTGGTAAGAAATCGTTGGCATCGGGGTATTTCACAATGTACTTGCATTGTAGCAGGAGTGAGTCCTCATTTATTTTGCCTGGTTGTGGATCCACCTGATGGGCACCAAACTGAATGCTGGCTCACTCCTGCCTGCTGTAGGATAGGCTCTAGGAGGTGATACTGCGAAGAAGAGGAAGATGAGAGAGAGGAAGCACGAAAGTATGGGGAGAGCAGGAGAAGAGATCACAACAAACGCAGACTGCTTGTAGAGAAGGGATAGCTGTCTGTATCCATCCCAGACATAAATCTACGTCTGAAACTCGTGCAGCAGCTGAGGATCTCATCTGAGAGCTTCATAGCTTATCTTCACACTTGGACTAGCCCACCCTGCCTTTGGTGCAGCAGCCAGCCTTAAAACTAGGTACAAGCAGATACAGGCTTTTTCCAAAAGCAGGAGTTTCCCACTCAGCCTTTCCCTTTGTTCTTCCACCCAGAGAAGCTTCAAGCTTCTTGCAGTGTTCACTGTTGCTCCTCTTTCTTTCATGCTCCTTCCTTGTCCTTTGTCATCCCTTGTGTATAAGAGGGAGCCTCATTCACTGGGCCACTGCCTTAGAGCACAATGACTGCACTTTGGGGTTGCCTGAAACTCAAGCAATAGCCTGAATGCAAATGCTGTGTGTTTTCCCTCTGTTTGTGGGAGGCTGCCTTTGCCTCTTAAGCTTTGAAATCTTCCACCTCCACCACTTCTCAGATCTCTAAAGGGCAGCTGAGAAGGGAAGGGCAGCTTTTACTCTGCTGGGTTCACTTTCATGAGTCAGCGCAGCCACAGTTTGCTTCCAGTTGTCTTCAGGCACTTAATGCAGAGCAAATGTTTTAGCTGTTTGTGAAGAAATTATTGATACTGCTTCTTGCCGAATCCTTACTGTGATGCTATTCACAACAGTGAAAATTGAGTTTCCTAATTAGGCTTTGGGTGATTGCCAAATTGCCAAGCCAGGGAAATAAACAATGCGCCAGAGAGATGGGTCTCAGCTCCCGCAGAACAGCAACGGGAAGGATCTTAGTCATTTTCCTCCCTATTCAGCACTGTGCTACCAATGGCCTGAGATTTCCAGCCTCCTTCCAGCTTGCCTTTACTCTCCCATATCCTCAAAGCTGCTCAGTGTCCCTGTACCTCTCTGTCCTTGCCCCTTCCTGTTCCTAGTTGCCCATTTCCCAGCAGGAGGGACAAGCAGGCTGTGTCCCAGCTAAAAGCAGCAAGGTCGTAGCTGGGTTTCTCCAATCAGTGTATTTCTAAACCTCTGTAACTGCACAGTGCCAGGTCAGCTTAAATTAAAAGAAGCATCGTGTGGTTGGTTGGGCCTCTCATGCAGTTATTTTAGCATGCTTCCTGTAATGACCCTTGCTGAAACCTATTTTAAATGAGTGGTGGGGCATCTTTGCATCCACATTGGTGGAGAGAGAAAAACATTCACCTCTGGCTCATGTGAGACAGAAACATCAAATTATATACCCTCGTTCTTCCCGTATCTGCTATTTTGGTTGCTTCTTCCCCATTGCATGTTTGGGGGAAGTCTTCCAAAGAGGTTCTTGCAAGTTAGCTGTGCCCATCTTTGCTTGGCAGCTCTGTGTGACTGTGCATACAAAGATGTGTGGTTATGGCTGTTGGTAATGACAGTGTGAGGTCTGTCTGGCTCCCAGGCCTTTGTATTTGCTGGGCATGTCTTAGGATTCTTGTGGGTGTGAGAAAAAGAGAAGGTATTTTCCAGATGTAGAGGTTCAGTGAAAGTGGCTACAACCCCCCCAGATCTAATAGATATCTCCATCCATTAGAAGCAGTGAACCATCTGTGAGCGACTGGCTTAAACCAAGGAGGATGACTTCAACTAAACACCAACA
Source organism: Nestor notabilis (assembly GCF_000696875.1). Taxonomy (NCBI): domain Eukaryota; kingdom Metazoa; phylum Chordata; class Aves; order Psittaciformes; family Psittacidae; genus Nestor; species Nestor notabilis. Next base: position 69,375 of record NW_009911411.1, on the reverse strand, counting down.
AGCATTAGGGGCTCATTACTATTCTTTTTCTCAAACCCAATTAAAATAATTACAGAAATGTAATTAGGGAATGTTAATAGGCCATGAATAAAATATTGGTGTTATCAATCACTGTGAGCACCTCTAGCAGTAACTTTTCCTATGGGGGAAGATATTAAGAAGCATCTTGGAGCAACAGCAGTGAAAGAATGACAAAGAGAGTCGTGGCTGTAGCATGTAATGAGAGCAAGCACCGTGCCTGCAACCACATCATGAGTGCCTGCAAGTTACAGCCTGCTAGTGGGAGAAGTGGGAAACCATGGAGGGAGCTGAGGGAATTGCAAGGCAGAGAGGGGTATAAACCAGTCTCCTGCCCACCCAGTCATGTTCTACAGGGGTATAACCATCTCCTCCCAAAAGCATGTACTGCAACCATAGCCTGGCTCTGCTGGGAAGGACTCTGTGGTGCCTACACCACTTCCAGGTCATCATCATGCCAGCTGCTCCCACAGAAGTCAGGCAGTGTCTGGGCTGCAGGATAGCCTTTTCCTTTGAAACTAACGGAGATTCAGCCACCATTTCCAAATGCATAGCTGAGAAAAAGGCAGGAAAGGTTTTATTCTCCTTACAGCAAAGGGTAGACTTTAAATGCAGCCAGTGAGCAGAATTAAAAGTGGGTTTATTTATGTGTTTATTTCTTGCAAGCCCTGTAGTTCGCTTTTCTGGTGCACTTTTGGCTTCAGGTGCCTTAACTTCAAAAGCTTTGCATGCCGTTACTTAGCCCAAAGTGAAAAGCTGAGAGCTCAAATAAAGACATTGCAAATCTTAACCTGATGGAAAGCTTTAAGAGCCTCTTGTGCTGTTATAGGCAAGATCAGTCCCACTGGGAGGAGGTGGGAGAAGTGGTTTGTTTCCTCTTTTCCGGGAAGGCGTATTTGCAAAGCATTTTGAGTAGAAGTGGCACCCTGCTTGGGCAGCTCTCCCCTCTGCCTAGCTGGCCATACGTCCGTATGCACACACAGGAGCAAAGAGCAGGTCTGTGTCCCTGCCGTGCTTCAGGGCATAGCCCTGATGCAGCCAGGCTGGCAGGGAGCTTAACTATAGAGGTCCATTGGGATGGGGAAGAGTGCAGGGCGGCTGGAGCCACAGTAGGTTTCTCGTTTCTTGTCTCCTTAACTTTCCTCCTTTTTCCCCTCCTTTGATTTCCCTATTGCACCCTTCAGCAAGTGCACTCTTAGAGCTCCAGCTCCACTACAGGTGCCCCTCACAAGGTTCCACTCTTTTTCATCTTCACCTTGCTGCTTGTTGGCTACCACCTTTGTACTAGGGGCTCTTTGCTACCCCAGCTGCCCCCTCCACATTGAGATCCTGGCCACGACATACTGCTGTGGCTGACCTGCTCTTGGCAGCGTGAGACCCTCATCTCCATCACCCTTTCTTAACCTGCCCAAGCAAACACCTTCCTGCCTTCCCTGGAGCTGCGGGGCAATGCCCTGTGCATCGTGGCACCACTGCCTCACTGCCCTGCAGTGCTGCCTCAAAGTTCTCCTTTGTCAATCAGAGTTTTATATGCTGGGATTACTGCCCCTCATGGTGAGCAATAGCCTTTTATTGTCCTCTCCTGAGCTGTATCCAACCCTTGCCTTGTTTTATGTTAGATTCAGGTTGTAATCTCTTGAGGGCAAGGACCATCTTATTTTTTCCTCTGTGTATATAAAGTGTGTAACACAAGGAAGTTGGTCCAAGGACAGAGCAATTAAACGCTATGGCCACATAAATAATTACCCTTCTTTGCATAAAGTTATGAGTATGCCCATCTGCTCATCTGCTCCACATTTACATGCTGAATGCAGCCTTAGTGAATACAGTTAATTAGACTGCACCAACCAGCCCTCTGTATTTATAGACCACTTGAATGTCCTCAGAGTTTAAAGACCACCTGAACTTAGATTAGAGCAGCAGGTTTGTAGGACTGATTGCCGATGCAGTGCAATGTGTCTGTGACTTGAGCATTCATTAGGAAGCTCTCTTTCAGCTTCTGAAGCCTCCTGGCTGCCTGGAAACTCAACAGGATTAGCCCATGGCTGTGGTCTACTAGTGCTGAAAGAGTTTATCCTGCAGCAGCCGTGTTTTACAGCTTGCTGATCTGGACAAGATAAATCTAGTTATCTCCTTAACAAAATCAGGGGCATCCTGTGCATGTGCTGGATACCTCCATTTCTCCTCTCTTTGGGGCTTTTCCTGACCTTCAGTTTATCCACCCTACCCGAATGTGCAGGAACCAGCTTCATGGCCCACAATGTGTTGCTTTCGCTGGTTTCACACAAAGCATCATATTTATCTAACACAAGAACTGCAGTTTTTACAAAGAAAGAATGAAAACATGATTTGGGTACACAAGAGGCAGTTTCACAGGAGCTTCTTTTTTAATTTTACAGCTTTTTGAAACCAAGAGGAGCTGTTTTGTGAAATGTTCATTTCAAATCCTTAAGCTGACTGCTGCGTCAGGTCTAAATTCTAAGGGTGACGTGTAGCATCGTTAATGCATCATTGGAGTTTACAGATGTTTCTAGGCAGAAAATACACAATTTAGCTTTAGGCTTTACTGACACCGAATATCCCAAGCCACGCCACCTCTATGAACTAATGCATCCATCTTCTTTTATTTTCTTCCCCTCCAGAAAAGCTTCGTGGGGTTCTCAAGTGTATGTGCGTTTCCTCTTCTGGCTAACCTGTGTGAGAAGATTAAATAGTATGTATGAAGTTTTCACTCCTTAACCAGAAACAGAACATGGTACATTTGCTTCTTTCAGGAATCCTCCTCAGTTAACAAAGCTTTACTTTACTTCTGTTGGGTTCCTTCATAAAACCACTCTCCAGGTAGCATCTGTGAGGCTGCGCAGAGTTTCAGGTAAGTCAGATTCCTCAGGGGGAGCCCATGGCTCAGTGCAGGAAGGCCACCAGCACCTATGTAACTCCGTGGGGAACAGGACCTAAGCAGCAGTTGCACAGTGTTAGTAGAATCTCAAGGTATTTAAGGAAGTGGGGTGGATGGCAGACCCCATCTGGGGAAGGTTGAGGACATCAGCTGGGCTGTTACTCCTAAAGCATATTTGCCAATGTACTCATTGTACTCCAGTGACTTGGAGGAGGAGACAAGCGAATCTAAGAATAAATCAGGTTTATCAACAGTATGTTTTGACTGATTTGGCTGCCAAGACTTAACTTGCTCATCTGATTGAAACTGAAAATAGCAGGATTTTATTGGGAATGGACTGATTAACATGGAGCATCTTGTAAGTGTCTAAAACGTTACGTCAGGATGAATAACCTGAGTTTGAGCCCTGTGAGTTCAGACCGTGGAAGTAGGAACCAAATTGTGTATCGTACACTGGATCAAATGTGTTCACCTCTTCTGATCCCTCTCTCAGGCTCTCTCTCACTCTTTGGTTTTTGATTTCTTCTTTCTGTAGCTTCAAAAACCGTGTTTTACAGTTGGACTTTTTCAGCTGCTCTGGCTCTGTGCTAGTTCCTTGCAACTGAACCTTACTGCAGAGAAGAAGTAGCCCAAGGCAGCACATGGAAATTACTGATTACAGACAGACTGAGGGTTACAAGCCCTGCCAGGAATGCATGTCACCCATCTCCTCTGTACTTACTCTGATGCTTGTGCAGGCTGAGGAATCCACCCTCGTTGCACCTATTTGCTCTCTGCGCCAGATTTAACCTGTCTTATGGGTGCAAGATGTTGGAAAAACTCTGGAGGAGAATTTTCCAAGGGAAGGCTGACTAGCACATCAGAGTGCTGCCTGCTAAGGCACGTATGGAAGGCTGCTCAATGTAGGTGAGCTAAGCTATGTCCTGTAGCCAAAGAGAGGTGCCACACCGTGTGAAATCTATCAAGTGTCCAAGCTAAATAGGAGGGGACACAGAGCTAAAACAGCATCATTTTGACACCTGCTTCAGGTACTGCTAAAACCTATAGAGTTGCTGGGAACAAAAGTCACAGTGGGGGTGAAGTAATTTTCATTAATTATATTTATTTCATTAATTAATGTGATTAAGCACTGTGGGAGACAGTGAGGGCTCAGCTCTCTGTTGCTTAAATCAAGGTAGGATGCTTTTCTCAAGCATGTTTAAGCATCACCAGAAGTTTGTGGGATTAGATACAGAAATGGTAAGACGAGACCCTTATCCTCAGTTAAAACATAAGGTCACCTGTGAATTCAGTGTGTATGGACCTATCAAATCCACTTTTATCCTCTAAAAGAAGCATTTGTGTGTGTGTAGCTGCAGCCTGGGATGTAGTCTTCTAGTCTGAACACAGCAGGAGAGAGACGGTGTGAGGACTTGAGGGATGAATATGAGAAAGGGTATTTGCTGTTTGTTTTTAAGGGAAGAAGGAGCTTAATCCCCATCAGCAGGAGGCCCCATTCTGCAGCTCTTTCCCAAGCAGAAGGGCCTCCATTGGTATTTCATACCTGGCAGATTTGCTATTTCCAAACAATATTATAGTTACTTTTACCACAGGTTTGATGTCCTGGTTCGTTTCAGAGCCTGAAGGTTTGACATTGCAGGAGTGCAGCAGCCTCACGTCCAGAGCTCAGTCAGCACCTCCTGAAAGAAACCAGAATTTGCTCCTTCACACAGAATCCCTTTGCTGAAGTACAAGCACAGAGCTAAAACTGAACAAGGAGGAGGAATGACATGCCAGCTATTATCTATCCTGCGTGCTTTACCATGGGTTTTAATTTATGAATAGGTTCCCTTCCGTATGTTAACTCTGTGTTTGTTGGTTTTGTGGGTTTTTTACAGTGTTTTGAGAAATCAGCTGCCTTTTGAAGATTCGGATGGAGATAAATTTAGTACTTTCCCGGTAAGCAAAACGTTTCCCTTGGTACAGTAATACCTTGACAATAAGAGTGTCTATGGGATTCTTCCTATTTTCTGCAAAGCCTCATTCATGCATGTGAAAACAGGGGTAGGAATAAAGTGATTGGAGGGGCTTTGGTCATAAAAGGTGGGGTTTTCTCTGGATGAAAAACCCAATCATTTGTTGATGTCACCTGGGGAGATGCACACATAAAGCTGTGCCCCTGCAGAAGCAAATTGCTCTGCTGCTGTGTGCTCTGTTTACTGAATTAATAAGAGTGAAGTAAAGTCGTATTAAAAACCACCCCAAATTAAATTGCCAGCTTGTCTTCTTTCTGCACCCAAGTGTGCAAGGTGCCATTTATTGAAGCTTAGCCCAGGGACTCTGGAATACAACCCATTTACTGGATTTTATTCCTGCACCTGGAGTTAGATTCTCATTTTAGATATTTTAAATTAAAAGTGCAAGGGTAACAATGACCATCCTGTGTGTGTGCTTCTCCTGGCTTTCAGACGCTGAGGGGCTACCACTGGCGAGGCAGAGACTGCGACGACAGAAACAACACGGTGTACCCTGGCAGACGGTAAGGCTTGTAATGAAAGGCTTCATAACAATTGTGACTTCTTGAAGAATGAGCTCTGAATTTGGGGTTGGCCATGCTCTAAGAGAGCACATCGCCGCTTCTGGCTTGGTTGCACAGTGGTGGAGACCAGAGGAGATGATGGAGACCAGAGGAGATGATGGAGACCAGGGATGGGGCGCGTTAGCAGGGGTGGTGCACAGGTTTCTTTCCTTCCTCTGAAGCATCTGAAGCCAGAATTGGTCAGACAGAACAAAGGTGGGGAGAGCAGATCCTCATTACCCTGCACTGAGGGCCTGGTGGACTTCAGTGAACACTTAACAGCAAGGAAAAGGGCAAGGAAAAAGGATCAGTCTCCTGCAAAAATCACCCCATTCACTTCGCCTAAGTGAATATGCAGACTCAAAGGGTAAGTTTCATTCGGCAACTTCCAGTATTAACTTTAAATCAATATTGCATTTTGCTAGGAAAAATTGCCTGTCCTAGATTCAAAATGGGGAAATAAAAGACCCTTCTGTGCAGAAAGGAATTTCTGGTTATTGTATATTCTTAGTGACAAACGGCACAAAACATCTAATTTCCTCAAGAGCCCTTTTGCTTCATTTTCTGTAATGCTGTATATCCTTTTCTAATTCTGTTTTAGCCCTGATAACTGGGATGAGGAAAGGGACTCTAACTGCAATGGCATTTGGGTAAGTAGATGTTGCATCTTACACTTCCTTCCTGATTGCTGCTTCTCTTTTTGTCCTCCTGTTGAATTAGCCTGCGAATATTTATTTTTATTTATTCTGGTTTATGAACTGATTTGGATTACTCCTATTTATTTACTGTCTTTGACATTCCAAGTAATAAAACTATGTTTATTAAGAACTAAGGAAACAGAGGGGAAGCAGTTATGAGTGAAGCTTATTTATTGATGCTTGTAATTGTTTAAATTAAAGATATTATAATTAATTTAAATCATAGAATTGTATCACAGACAGGTTTGTGTTGGAAGGGACCTTAAAGCTCATCCAGTTCCAATCCCTGCCACGGGCAGGGACACCTTCCACTGGAGCAGGTTGCTCCAAGCCCCTGTGTCCAACCTGGCCTTGAACACTGCCAGGGATGGGGCAGCCACAGCTTCTCTGGGCACCCTGTGCCAGCGCCTCAGCACCCTCCCAGGGAAGAGCTTCTGCCTCAGAGCTCATCTCAATCTCCCCTCTGGCAGGTTCAAGCCATTCCCCTTGGCCTGTCCCTCCATCCCTTGTCCAAAGCCCCTCTCCAGGTTTCCTGGAGCCCCTTTAGGCACTGGAGCTGCTCTAAGGTGTCCCCTTCAGGAGCCTTCTCTTCTCCAGCTGCCCCAGCCCAGCTCTCTCAGCCTGGCTCCAGAGCAGAGCTGCTCCAGCCCTCGCAGCAGCTCCGGGGCCTCCTCTGGCCTCGCTCCGATAGACCCGTGTTGTCCTTACGTTGGATGCAGTATTCTAGGTGGGGTCTCACAAGAGCAGGGACTCCTCTCAATCCATTTTCCATCCAGCTCATAATTGTGCTTGGGATTGCCTCGATGCCAGTGCAGGATCTTGCACTTGGCCTTGCTGAAGTTCATGTGGTTCACACCAGCCCACCTCTTGAGCCTGTCAAGGCAAACATTCAAGAACAGAATTCTCAGCCTCTGTCTTGCACTGCATTTTTCAGGTACTAAACAGATACTCTCATCATCTGCCCCTTCTCTCCTCCAACAGGGCGTGGATCCAAAAGATGGAATTCCCTACGAGAAGAAATTCTGCGAAGGTAAATCTTTACAGTCAGTATGAAAAACAACGTGTCTTTTGTATTGATTTCATAAATACATTAATGTCCTCACGGTCATTGCCAATGTAGGGGAAAGACTTTGGGCTTTACAGCTTCATGGGAAAGGCAAAATGGCAAAAGATTTCATTTCTTTTTTATCTCGAGGATGAGCAAAGATGAAACATGAGGAGCAAAGGCTGTTGGTAACTCCGTGTTGGAAGCCAGCTGAGTTACGCTCACCTTGCCTTACATTTAAATCAGCATCCTGGGGATGAACCATTGCCTGGCAAGACTTTTCAACGTTTTTAGTTGAAAGGCATCTACAACTGCCAAGTAACGTTAATTATAAACCAGCCAGATTGTTCTAGCAGAAATACTCGTACGAGTAGCACATCCCCCACCCAGCTCTCCTATAAAGAGCTTTGCGAAATTTCCTGAGTAATCGGATTCTTCCTAAATGTTGAAGCAAATCCTTTATAAAGCATATTCTGAGGGTAGCAAAACTAAACGTTGGCTGCACAGCAGAGCCTCTGACGAAGTAACACATCCATCCCTGAACACAACCAGGGGTTTTAGTGATTAGCAAGACCTCTCCATGGGTTTCATGGCCGGTTGTGTCTGTGCAGTTGTTGGCACATGCCTGTTAATCAGTTTTTGCTGCGCAGAAGAAATCCCATTGCAGGGTCTGAACATTTCAGCCCCATGGAGAGTGACGTGGCCAGTCAGCTCAGGACTCCATCAGCCAGCGCTGCAGTTACTCTTCAAGCATTACCCTCCATGCTCTGTTCTGGTTTGCTCTTTGTGCTCATGCAACTAACAGGATGCATCCTCTAGGTGCAGATTCACAAGGCGTCGTGCTGTTGGGAGACTCGGCTGGAGCTCACTTCCACATCCCTCCCGAGTGGATGACCGTCTCGCAGATGTCAGTGGTGAGGAATCACGTTTGGGTTGCCATAAACCACCATGCTGCTGGTTGCCGTTTGCTTTCTCCCCTGTGCCGCAGGTTGCCAAAGGGAAACAAGTGCACAGGCTTTATTTATAGTTTTATAACTGTACGTTATAAGTATAATATATCATTAATAATTTATACATTTATAGTTACTGCAGTGGGTTTTATAGTTCCGGTCTCATGTTTGTCGTTCCCCTCCCATGGCTGCTCTTCCAAAAATCAAAAAGCGTAGCCCTGTGCTGCTGCCTCTCCTCCGACATCTGTGCAATTGGGTCAGGGAAGAGTTTGGCTTCAGTGGCCTCGTGCTGTGCCAAGGACACAAACCAGGACATCTGGCTTCCCCCACAGAGCTCAAGGAGACCCGTGCTGCCTGTGGGATCAGTCCTGCCATTAGCAGGCTTGTTGGTACGGCTCCTTGCTGTGTGAGTGTTGTAGAAGTGACCCTGCTGACAGTCTCGGACCTTCTGGTTTGGGCATCTGGCTTTGAAATGAAATGTCCTGGATTGTTTCCCCTCATCTGTGGTATGCATGAAATAGATCTGGTAACTCCAGTGCTCTGAGGCTCATTGAACAAATACATCTGCAGGTGTTTGAGGGTCATCCAAGGGTTTAGAATGGACTTGTCCTATAGGAAAGAGTTACTGTCGTGACCGTGAAATATCACTGCCACACTGATGTCTATCTTTGGGCAGTATCCCAGCATTTTGCATTTTCAAGCCACAAAATGCACCTGACTGTGAATGAGGCTGGGCCTCAGCTGTTGCAGTTCACTGGTGTGGAATGACACAACTGAGGGGAAAAGACAATGCCAGCAAACTGCAGCTGGGAGTGGAGATAAACATGCAGGTATGCTCCTGTCCTGCTCCTAACTAGTGCCAATCCCTAGCCAGGGATGATGTGTTGGCCTTCTCTGTGTTGCATGGGGGTGAGCAGATAGATTGCCATTGCCCACCATCCCTGGTGAAAACCTCCTACTTGTCCAGTGGCCTCTGTAGAAGGAGGATATGGACATTTTCTGGAGAACAATGCTTATCCCAAAGTGCCAGTAGTTACAGAGCTGATGGAGATCTGAGAGTTTCATGCATCTTCCCCCTTTTGCTCCCAGAGCTGAGCTGATGCAAATGTTGCAGATTAGAAGTTGTTTTCCTTTGTTAAACGTTTATGAGCAACAATTAGACGACTGACACTGATGGCAGAGCCGATGATAAGCATAATAAATTAGCACTAATGATAATTGAGATTATCTTGTCTAATAAAGATGGTAATAAGGCTGATGGTGATGATGATTCTGGCAGTAACACTGGTAGCAGAGGCACGGAGGCAAGAATAGTCTTAGACTATGTCAGCATTTTATTATGTATGTCTGTAATGAAGATTTAAATAGCATTTCTATTGCTTGAAGCTTGCTGGTCCACTCACTAGCTGCATGGGTTGAGGACTGATAATGGCCTGCAGAGGCAGAAGCTTCAAGGCCAGGAGCTGGAGTGCAGATTATAAAGGGAGTTTTGATGCCACCTCGTTTCTGTCCAGTGGGTGTAGAACAACTGTAACAGGAAGGAAACTGGTGCTCTCTGTGTAAGACCCAGCAAATATGTGCTTCCAGTGCTCAATTCAGTCTCGCCAGCATGTGGAGATCAAGGACTGGTTGGAAAGGAAGTGGGCTGCTTTCCTTTGCAGAAAGAGTGACTCCACGTTAGAGCTAGTGCCCTGCAGCGGGGCAAGGAGGGCAAAGAGAGATGTGTTCCCTCTCTGGTTCTTTTCTAGGACTATTTGCAATCTTTTCTACCAACCTGGCAAAAGTACAACCGTTAAATATTAATGCAGAGATACAGAGAGTTCAGTCACATAAAAACCTCATTATCTGTGTTTAAAGTCTAGCAGTAGTAAGAAATTACTTAATTTGCAGCTCACCTTAATTAAGAAAGTTATTGCTTGAGCACAGTAGTGCTAGCAAAAAAATTTCTGAGCGAATTCAGGCTTTGACACTGCCTCTTCCTCTTGCTTGTCCTCTGTGTCATGCTTTCTGTGCATAGAATGGCAATAGCAGCAATTCAGCTGCCTCGGGCTTGTGAAGGCACAATACTGTTGTTTCTTGATGTGCAGTATTAAATACCACTGGCAAATATCCTTCATGTGTAGGTTTAATGAACAAATTAACTGGCCTCGATATATTTTCAGTACACGGCTTTCCTTGAGGAAAATTGCTAAGCACACCCAGGGATGGTTTTGGGCTCGGAGAGAGTGCGGAGACTCCATATCCTAATATCACAGGAAACATCCTTAATCTGGGACCACAGCAAGAATTTGAAGTTAGGGCTCTGAAAGGGGAGGAAAAGGCACTATCCCTGTGTATCTGCTGTTCCCCTGTGCTGTCAAACTCAAGACGCTTCGCTTTGAATCAGCCAAAATTTCTTTGATTGATAAGACACATAGAAAAATTAGTTTATCAAATGGTTTTCTCTACACTCAATATTAGTGTCAGTTCAAAGCTTTAATTTCCATTTCAATTGAATCTCAGCCCTCTACGTGGAATTCCAAATAGGTCTTCTCCCCTCGCCCTTAGGGCTTTTTGCATCTGTATAAGAAAAACACTGGGTGCCTGTTAATTCAGATTTACTGAGTGTATTATTTCATTACTTTAATTTTTGTCCATCTTTTACATATCTATTTTATATAATTTATATATAAATTACTTGCATTTATCCTTATACATATTGGATTTCCCAGTCTAATTGGGAACTGCTCTCTTAGCATTGGCCTCTCACAGAGTCGTAAACCCCTGTGTAATCTGATGTGAGTGGATATGCTTTTGTCCTATGTCAAGGAATGCATCGAGTTGCATCACTCACTTGTCCCATATCAAGTCCTCCAGAGCCTTCCTGTTCTCTTCCACCTAAGTGACCAAATGCAGAGACCTGAATCATGTTCCTGCATTCATCATGTGGGCTGTTTCGGAAGGGGGGCAGAGCATATGGCTCAATCCTTAATTTGCCATCAATCCAGTAAATCCCCCAAAACCCAGAGTACAATTACAGGAAGATAATGATACAACTATAAGAATGGAGTAAGTCCACTTTATTTTGGCTCTCTGCTGATCACCAGGTTTTGGGGTTGCCAGGCTTTTCTTCTTTTACAACGTTCAGCAAGAACTGAGCTAAATGTTCATTCCTTTGACCTGAAAACTCAGACGTTAATAAGGAAGTATAATGCAGCAGACATACATGCACTTTATGAGGTTTAGCAAAGTGAAAGAAACACTGGTTGGGGTGTCTTTTTGAGGTGGATGTTTTTTTTGGAATGCTAATGTTGAAAACACCGATGTGTCTAGCGATGGATATTGTGCTCCTGCTGCTCTGTCCATCTGCTTACAATTGACTTCCAAATAGCTACTAAATGCAGCATTTTGTCTGGGATAGAAGTTTGCTTTTAAATCTCATTTTAGAGACAATTTTATCCTGAGATAAAAGCACTGTATTTATATATGTGCTGGAAATGATACCCGTTCTAGGCAGATGCCTTTTAAAACTCTTGGATCTCTATTTCGTGCTGAATAAAGAGAAAAATAATGCCCACGTCTATCCGTAATCCAGTAAATATCTCTTGCCCACAAACTCAAGGTGTTCTCAGGTTTCATTAAGGTAACTGGTTCATACTATATATTTCCTATTAAAAGAATGCAGCTTTTCTTTAAATGTAGGTTCAGGACGTCCAGAACACATATCCCAAGTGTGGCAAAAGAGTGTAATCCTTTGGGGTTTTTGCCCCACTATAAAAGTCAGGAGTTTGATCTGTGAAAATCCTATTAAAACCATCCCCTAGCTTCCCTCTAAATCCAGTGAATCCCTCCCAGCTAATACTGTGATGAGTAAGATCCTGTATTTTGTGGGAAATAAATAAGGGAGTAATGCTTTTTCAAAAGATAGGCTGTGCTTTCTTTGGGAGCACGAAGACTTGCTTATTTGTATGCTTAGAATAAGAAAGTTGTCTGCGGTACTTAATGCTAGCACAAGAATGTGAACAGCATTAAAGTCAGTATAAAAACTAATAGCCAATTCCCCTTCAAATTAAGGGATACTTCTGCGCTTTCAGGAGTGCTGGGACTGGCATTTCTAAAGGCTCATCGGAACATCAGGCTTCCAATGCCCTTTTGTGTTCTGATTTTGAATATCTCTTGCCATAGGAACCCTGAACTTTCTTCCACATAAGCCCAGCTTGGCATGTGTGCATTTAGCATCAGCCGTGGCTTTGGCCGCCCTGTATTTCGGAGTAGGACACATCTAGGAAGTGAGGATGTTCCTTCAAAATGAGACCCATCTAGAGCACTCGAGGCTAAAATACGGCATTTGAAGCTAGGCTGGAATAAGTTCCTAATCATTCTCTACTAAAATCTGGCACGTAGGCTGCAGCCTGGTATCTCAGCCAGAATAGTCTAGAGAATGGTATTTAAACAAGGCTGTACAAGAGTTTTAAGCTAAAAGTCACTATAGATCCACCTTTAGAGTGGGACATATTTGCATGTAAGACTAAGCAAAACGCAGTCTGTTAGACCACGCTTTCCAAACTACATCACTGCAGAGTTCAAGGTCTAGCATCCCTCTGAAATTCCCACTAACTACTCATCTTCACCCTTCGGTCCTGAAATATCTTCCGAAGCCTGGCTTTAAGTGCTTTGCTGGAACAGCGTCAATGCTGAACATATATACAGTTTTCAAATGCAACTCTAATTCTGGTCTTAAATGTTCCTTTCCAAACCAATTTGCAGCTCAGTTAGGTTCTGGCTAATTCATTTTTAAGCTAAGTTTGCAGGAAAAAAAAAAAAGAAGTTAAAAATTACTAGGACTTGTCCAATGGAAATATTGGTTTGGAGTAGAAAATACAAGAAAGTTGGTCATAGAATGATTTGTTTAAAAATATTTAGTTATTTGGGGGTTCTTCTTATACTCTTCCATGTTGTGACTTGTAAAAGATCATCTCTGTAGTTCTATACTAAGTGACTATGTCAATATTCCTGTCACCTTTAAAGCTAAGAAGAGACGAATACTGCGAGGGGCCAAGAAATCCCGTACCCCTCCACTTCCACTCATAGCTGTGCCTTTGGGTTCAGTGCTTTTTTTGCACACAAAACTATCACATTTGATGGCAGATTTGGAAGGTCCCTCCACTCTTTAAAAAGTAATTACTCTGTGTATATATATGTATGTATGTATGTACAGATACATGCAGGGACAAGAGAGAGGGGAAACCAACAGAAAGATAATTAAGCCAGATCTGTTTTCACCTTGGTAACTAATGCAGATCTACTGTAAGTAGGTCAAATATGCTGTTACATGCTTTAAACTGGCATCTGCTCTGTATTAGGCTGCTCAGAGCTTGGCTTCAGGATTTCTTTCCCCTTTTCTCGCCTCTCCTCCCCTTTCCCTGCATCTCCCCCCATCCTCTTACTGCCAAACCCCATAGGCAATGTACTCAAGCATAGCTCCCATTCATCTAAGTGATGATTTTGGGAATGAGGACTTGGTGGCAACCACAAAATTTAGCTGGTCTTTGGCTCCTGAATAACCTCTGACCCTCCTGGAGAAAGAATTACCCAACCTGCAGTGATGGTTTAAGGAAACCCCACGATTGCTTCAAAAGAAAACGAAGCTAATAAGTTACATGGATTAAACCAGCCTGTAAGTTAAGTTCCCTGATTTTATGTTTTGACCTTCTTTGGGTTATTACCTTTTTCATCAGCAGTTTCTCAGTTTGAGCATGCTGGATTTGTGCTTTTGTCTTTGCAAGTGTACCCCAAACTAGGAGAAGCTGAAAATTTACTCCGTGTTCTCATCCTTCTGAGATGGCACAATTTCTCCAGGCCATTTCTCTCACCTTTCATGATTTTTGACACATTCGGGAATCAAAGTGGGAAGTGAACAGGGCCCAGTGTTTTGAATGTGCAACACAGCTTGCATCTGCATAGAAGCTTTCTCAGAGCCAGTCACTTAAAAATAGCATTAGGGACTAATACCAGCGAAAGCAGAGAAAGGTAAAGGTTGCATCTGTCTGTGTGGGAAGGTTATGGCAGACCATGTGTTTTTCTCCCTGGTCCCTGCTGTACTCAGAAGCCTTTCTGACTGTTGCTTCAGTGCCTGAAATTTGCAGTGAGGATGGGGCAGAGGTTTTTAGGGGGTTGGATGATCACATTCATTCTGATGGAGAAGGCGAAGGAGCTTGGAGTAAATTTTATGTTATCATCTCTTTGCCATATACCTTGGAACATCACCGTGTCACCTCTTCCTGTGCCCAAGGAGACCTACCTTTGGATAGGAAGGATGCTGCAGCAAGCAGCTGCTGCTGTGGTGGTCTGCAGTGCAGTGTATGCTCCACATCAGGAGGAGGTTTTGGCTCTTCAAAACTAAACAGTGCCAGGAGATATGATCCAGATATCTCTCCTGCTTTCCCGTCCTCTGTCTGTTGATATGCCTGTCTTATAAGAGTCAGCTTTTAAAGTATATACGTATCAGGGTGCTGAGGCACTGGCACAGGGTGCCCAGAGAAGCTGTGGCTGCCCCATCCCTGGCAGTGTTCAAGGCCAGGTTGGACACAGGGGCTTGGAGCAACCTGCTCTAGTGGAAGGTGTTGGAACTAAGATAAGCTTTAAGGTCCCTTCCAACCCAAACCATTCTATGATTCTCTGATAAATAATTACTGCTACAGCTACAGTTACACTTGCTGCTCTCCAGCCGATGCTGCAGCCAAGTGCTTGAGTTTGCTGGGAGGATTTTTTGTCAGTGAGGCTGAACCTGTGTTGATTTAAGAATTTCTCTTTCAGAAATCATTTGCTAATCTCCCAATGGCTTTCACCAACGAGCTTGAC
Source organism: Nestor notabilis (assembly GCF_000696875.1). NCBI lineage: Eukaryota > Metazoa > Chordata > Aves > Psittaciformes > Psittacidae > Nestor > Nestor notabilis. The sequence goes on along the minus strand of NW_009911411.1, from coordinate 54,368 downwards.
TGGCCCCAGTTCTCAGAGATCACTGGATTTCTGAACTCCACCATCGGGTAAGCCAACAGGCGGGACGGCCAAGTTGTAGCAAGTCTTAAGGCCCCTCAAAGCACAGCAAGGAAAAGAAAGAAAAGAGTGCTTGAAAGGCAAGATAAAAATGCTCATGAGCTCTGCTTCTGCTCGCTCTCAAATCACTGCTTTCAAAATTCTGGGGCAGGGAGAAGGGGACATTGCAGAAAATAACAAAAATCAGCGTTTTCCTTCCTGGTTTTTTCTCTCCCCATTTCCTCTTCCTCTTGTTTCTTTTTGCTGCTGGAATAGTAGAATAAATCATAAGCCCAGGGTTCTTTCATAGTGTTCCCTCTTTCGGGGCAATCTTTCTTCCACTTTGTCGCTTTTTTTCACCCCACAATTAGAGGGAAATAGCAAAAGAAGAATTCAGAAGTGCTTGTGACCTAACGTGCTGTGTTATATCGGCTCATGTGGATGGGGAAGGATGTGGGAATAGATGGGAAAAAAGGAGCCTCTGCCAGAAAGCAGTGAAAATAAAGTCCAAATGCAAAGAAAACACTTTGTGGTGCCTGCAGTATTAATTATGAGGTTAAAAAGAAATACTAATAATTTTGTTAATCATCTTTCTGGCCAGCGTTAAGAGGCTCTTGGCTCCTGCCAGAACTGGAGGATATAATCATCAGCAGTGCCTGGTCTGGCTTGAGTTTCAGATCATTTTTATTTGCTATGTCTACGATGGGTCACGAATACAGTGAAATGCCAAAGCAAGCATGAGTCAAGCCTGAAGAGGCTCTCCACCAACAGAATTAAAAAGTTGGCAGAGTGTATTCTTTTCGAGGAAAAATATCTGTTGCACCATCCATCCACTTTACTTTCTGCTTGCTTTTTTTCTCCCTGTGCGAAAACCAGGTTCCCAGCCTCAGCTACATTCACAGTGTATGCTTTAAGGTGGTATACTACTTGGCAAGCCCATAGAGAAGAGCTGTGCAGCCTCCCCTTTCAGAGTCAGCAGCAAAACCAGCTGTTAAAGATCTACTACAACGACCAGCTACTCAATACACAGTTATTTAAGTGGGCTCCAAAGAATGGGAAGTTCGCAAGTGATCAGAGCTTAGTATTGACCCTGAAGCTGTCAGTCATAGGCCTTGGGTCAGTGTTAATCTCTTGCTTAATCTCTTCCACATTTGGAAGAAGAAAAAGAAGGCCTGTTTGGGACAGTGAGGCATGTCTAAGACAAGTAGCTCAAAATCCCACATCACAATGACCAAGTGTGGTGGAGGCTGGTCGGCAACGTGCAGTGGGAGGCTCCCATTTACTCTGAGCCTGCAGAAATAGAGACACAAACTGATGTGGTCCATGCCCATGATGCATGAAGAGGGACACTGCTTTTTAACTTGTATCCAAACAAACCAGAGAGCTTGGGTGTTTCTTGTGTAGCCATTTACATGGTGACTGGTTGATGTTATCATGCATTTCTATGTAGCTAGTTACTTTTTATTGCTGGTTTCCGAACTTACTGTTGTCTTCTGTTTCTCTGCCTTCATCCAAGTTTGCTGTTCTTAAGCCATGGTATTTATCTGATTCCTTTGGTGTCTAAAGTTCAAACACAAAGCCAGCAGCCCAGATATAAATAACCAGCTTCTTGTCAGCTTCCTTTTGTGCTGTTATGCTTTTCATTTGCATTTTCATCTCCTCAACAGTGCGAAGGAAAGGAGACAACTAATCACAATCAAGCATAACCGGTTTTCAGATCAATCCATCCAAGACTTATGGCATTGGGAAACGAATGCCCTGCCAATATTTCTTCTCTTTTATTTACTGTTCCATAACAACCAACAGAAAAGTCAATTAGTGAGCAATCAACAGAATTGTTTTGATAAATGATGTATAACAAAAAGCTTTCGTAAATCCTCATTTGAAAGACCAGGATAAAAGCATCCTGGATGGAACATTTTCAAAGAAACTCTCCGTCAATTTACAGCTTTGGAGAACATTCGTGTCTTGGCTTCCATTTTAGGCCACCCTGTTCAAGATCTAAAAGATTTATGACCCCAAAAAAGAGAGATGGTGAAATAGAAGTATATACATAACTGGGGCACAGAGTTGTTCAGAGATGAGAACATGCTTCGTTTTTAATATCAGCTGTATTTTAACAAGTATCATATGAGTTTAACAGCTTGCACTGCCTTGGTTTCTTTCAGAGGCTGGACAGACTCACTGTACCTCCGCTTACGCAGCAGAAATCGCTGTAACCACAGAGACCTACAGAACATTTCCAAAAATGGTATGTTTTTTCAGGGTTTTTTAAGAAAAAAAGAAAATCTCCCACTGTCAAGGATCAAGTCTGGTACTTGATGATGTGTTAATGAACATCTCTCTTTCAGAACCAATGAAAGAGAAACCCCTTCCTAATGGCATGTCTCTCTAATGGGAAAATAGGGAACAGTGCTTATTAACTCAACGTCTTTGCTTCTGGCTCTGATAGGGAGGTGTGTGGCTTGATCGCTTTTATCCATGCACCAAGTAAGAAGTTCCACTGGGCTGAAAACCAGTGAACCCCGCTGTAACTCTGTGGGGGCATTTTTGACTGTAAGGGGGGATTTAGAAGGTTGCCAATAGTAGAGATGGAGCATCAGTCTCATAGCAAGGGTGTCCATGATGTCCTGTGACATCCTTTGGAGCTGGTGACCAGCAAACAGAAGTCCTCTTGCAAGGGGTGGTCAATGTTGCAGGCATCTTAATGGGCTCTTAGAACAGGTTATAAAGGAGTAATCAAAGGCACACAGATAAACCAGAACTGGGACAAAACTTACAATTGTCAAGTTTTAAGTAATGAATGAATGAATGAGGCTGGCTTGACATCTTCTGAGGTTGCCAAGGGTATGTGCATCAGACTAATCTACCTAGAATTAAGGAAAGTGTTTTGTGTGATGTATCACAGGAAATGTTTGTGTAAAGTGAAGAAGAGGAAGATTAATGCAAGAAATAAGAGGCAGGGAGAGAAGCAGCTAAGCAGGGAAAAGCAGTGGGTTTGAGAGAGGAGCTGTGTCCCTCACACATCTCTCCTGAGGCTAAAAATGAATCACATTTGGAGTGGTGACCTTAGAGCAAAGACCAAGGTGCATGCCTGATGGCATCTGTGGATGATGCAAAATATTAACCATCCTGAAGTGGGCCACATCCTTACACAGGAATAATTCAGACGAGCTTGGGAATAGCAATGACAGCAACTGAAGCAAATACAATTGTACAAGACATGCATGTGAGAGCTAATGATGAGACTCTTGGCTGTAAAACTTAGTGGCTTTTCAGGTGGTGGAGGGGAGAGGCATTGGAGTGCAGGATACAGCTGGAGAGAGACTAAGGAGGTTGCAAGGTGCATGAGGCACATAATTTTCACTAGAGACAGGGAGACAGTCCTTCCTCTCATTGGCCACTGATAAGACCTTAGAATTTGCCTAGGGAAGAGTCACTTTGATAATAGATACAGAGAAGGGCTTTGGGGAACATTAGGACAGCGGAGGCTTCTGAAGGGATGTTAAGACAGCTTGGCAAAACAAAAACTAAATGGGATTACAGTTCTGAACCTTTTCAAGGCATAAACACCAGAGTGGGAAGAATGGTTTAAGCAGAGGAATAGCTCTGGTACAAGAACATGGGGTTTCATCAATCCTACCTCTGTTTGGAGGGGAAATTTAATAGGAAATGCTACTATCAAGGACCTAGAATAGCCGTCAAAATGGAGGAGTGGGGACAAAAAAGAAACCCTGAGTTGTTTCAAGACAGATATGGATTAAATTTGTAAAAGGGGTTGTATGAAAGCATGACAGTAATCTCCCTTAGAAATGAAGGTTTATGATGTTAGCTTGTGTGTCTTGGATTAGGTGGTGTCCCAACAGCAGGTTTAAAAGATACTTGATTATTCTGTGATTATCATGTTGTGTTTCTGTTGTATTTAATTAATTTTCATGCTTCAGAAAACTGGCTGCAGAAGGTCAGGAAAATTTATTCTCCTCGGGTAGATAATTAGGCTTTATGGGATGGTCTTGCTCTCCAAAACATGAGCTGTTCTATGAGTCTATGATTCTGTGGCTCCTGTGGCACACATGGTGCTCCTGAGGCTTCAGGTCTTTGCATGTGTGTTTTACAATGTGTTTGGTGTCGCGGGTCAGACACTTCTGACTTTCTCATCTGACTTAGTCTCAGTAAGTAAGAGTTGGTAGCTCCCATTGTCTGTCCCCCAGATGCGCCAAACTAGGTGGTCAGTGGATGACCAGGCATCAGTGGTGCTTCTCATTTATATCCAGTTCATCTCAGTACCCGATACCCCATTACCTTGTTCGTTTCTCTTTACATTAAGAGGGATTGTACTTTCTGATCTTCCTTTTTCCCCATTCCTTCATAGACTTAAAACCCCCCATCTCTTACTGTGTGCATCGTTCCTTTTTCTCTCTACATGTATCCTTTCCACTTACACTACAGACACCTGCAGGATATAAAAGGAGGTGAGCGTGGGTCAGGCCAAAAGGCTCCAAAGAAAACTGAGAAGGGAATTTAAAACAGGGAAAAATTACAAGTGATGGAAAATCCCAGGATATCTTCCCTGGGTATCTTCTCTTAATCATTGCACTGACACCTCATGGTAAAGGTTGGCTTTTATTGCCTCATTTGGTGTAATGGTTTCCCAGAACGGGAGGATTTAAAGGGTCACTCTCAGCGTCAGTACATCAAAAAGCTGGCCACCAACCTGACCTAGCCCCACCTGGGACAACTGATATAGGTTAATAATCCATAACAAACCTGTTCTGTACCACCATTACTGCTTTCAGCTTGTGCTTGCACAGGCAGCTCCTAGCCTTAATCAGTGTTTTCCATTGAAGGGGTTTCCTGAACAGTTTTCTAAGGATAATTCTTTTTGGTTCATTGGTTTAAATATGGTTTTGGTGTCTTTCCTGCCAGCAGCTTCTCACAGGTTTGTAGGCCATGGGCTAGTTCTGCTTTTGACTGTGAGGGCTGGGTATGAACACTCGATTGTGGAGTTGGAAAGTTCTTCCAAATGTTCTCCAGCACTTGTTGAAGATCCCTTGTTATGTCAGAGTAAAATCAGGTGATAAAATATTCCAAAGAATCACTAGAATATCCTCAGAATTGCTGAGTAATTACAGCTCAATCTTGTTTTGCATGAGATACTTGGATAACGTGTGCTATTGCAAACCGCGGGTATCGTATATTCCTTTGCCACTTGTAGTCTGATCTGTTCCTTTGGGAATCTTGCCTTTGAGCAGAAAAATAAGACCTTGTTAACACGTGCTGTGGCTCACTCTGCCATCAAGCACCAGGTATCCCTTGTTGGCTTCAAAACCAGGAGAGAAAGACTAATTTTAAGTATTTTTCTTTGTCTGCCTTGGGAATTCTAGTCCACCTGGAGTTCACTTGGAGAAAACCAGACACTTCTCTTTGCACTGTTGCATTTCCAATTGCTTTTACAGCTACACAGCAAAAGAAGTCCATGAGCCATTCTTATCCACACTGCACGTTTGGTGCTATCTAGACCCAGACTCTTTCAGTGCATGTTAGTGCTGCTGCTTGCCAGCCACACAAGGTCTAAGAGCAAGCAAATCAAGTGCAGCTCAAGTATGAGCAGGGTTTATGAGATTTAGGGGGTTTCTTACAAGCAGAAGCAAACCCAACTCTGACTCCTCAACCAAGACTCAAAAACCCACTGAAAATGTTTGGAAAACCACAGAGAAGGGGGCAGGAGAGCTACAGGAATAGCTGCCAGGACCTTCAACAGTTAAGGCTAACTGCTCTGCCTTATCTCTTTTCAAATGTCTTCATTACGTATTACACCCTGTATCACAAGAACATCCTTAAAGGCTCATTTTACCTATGAAAACAGTTTTCTATAAAAAAAAACCCTTCATTTTCTTGATGTTTTTCCTTGATTTATAACTCTGCTAATGCTTTCCACAGAGCTGCTTGTAACTACCTACGCTTGTGGAGGTAACGCATACCCAAGGACAGCTTCTCACTTGTTTTGTACATACATTTTCTAGAGATCCCAGTAGTTTATTTGTGCTGGAACTGCAGCCCCAGACTGGGGAGCTTTGCAGCAGAATGGCTTAACAGAGGGTTGTTGAACAGTAGCTGAAAGAAGGGCTATTAAAAAATCAGCTGGTGGTAGTTATGTTCCAAGCCATATTTTGTAAGGATTTTGTGGTGCTCTTATTCTGCTCAAAAGAGCTTCTCAACAGAAGGGCTGAATTTTGAATGGAGCAGCAGCCCTTGGGAGGGAAGCAGCAGACAGATATATTCATTTGTAGCTTGGAAGAACTGGATTATTTAAAACATAAAGGATTTCTTGATGTATGCGCTTGGCATCACCGTGAGTGATAATAACAAAGGTACACTATTAAAATGCAAAGTGTATTATTGCTACCTCAGGGGTTTATCTCAGATCTTTCCCCCTATACCAATCCAGCAGGGATTTAATGATGTTCTGTCCCCAAGTCTCCCCCACAAGAACTGTGGGGAGGACAGGATTTGCTTCTCAAAGCACGCTTCAGAGGTACAGTGCAGAAAAGAGGAGAAGAGAGAGACCAGGGAAGAGCTGAATGAAGAATAAAGGGAGTGTAATACAAGAGGAGAAGGAGCGAGAAAAGAGGAGTGAAAAGACTGCAAAATAAAAGGAAGTACAAGCTGTAGGGCCCGCTTCTCTGAAGTTTGTTTCTGTACATTGATGTGAGGCGAGCTTCTTGCAATCACAGTCCTAATCTAATCTTGAACAAAGCATACAGCCTTTTATGTCTCCTTGTTTGCTATCACTCTGGCACAGCAGGCGATGGAGTTGGATTTGTGTGCTGTGGGTAGCTGGGATGTATATACATATATACATAGCCTTTGAAGACCTGCTAGTAGGTTTTACGCATGAAAGCTTTCCTAATTGAGAATGCTTTTTTCTCATTCGGGAGAAATGAAGGAGTAGAGATGCTCACAGATGCTTAGGTATAGCTAGCTCTTTTCCTAGAGGAGGAAAGGTTTGCACCCATGTGGGTGAATTGCCATCAAAATGCAGAGCTTCTCAGGAGGGGTGCTGCTGGCCTAATCCTATTTTTCCTAAGTAAGTAAGTCTGCCACTCGTGGGGCGACCAACGCAGACATCCAAATGTTGGTGTCTAGTGCTATTGAAGCAGCTTTACAGTATCTGTCTCACCTCCTGCTGCCTCTGCAGAAGCGCACAATCACTCAGGCATCCTGTATTGTATCCGCCAGCCCTGCTGCAGGTGTCTTGGATGCTCTGAGATGTCAAAAATGGCACTTGGTGCCTATGTTTAGGACCTGAATCAATCCGAACGTGGTATAGGTGCGAGATGCTTATTCTCTCAGAAGAGTGAGAATAGTTCCCTTTGCAATTTATAGGGAAAGTCAAAAGTAGATCGACTGTTGACAAGTCAGGTTGGCTGGTTTACAAGAGACTACTACGCTCAGCAGATGGAAAAACACTGCCAGATCTGGATTAAAAGCCAGATCCAAACAACCCAGTGCTTGAAAGCGTTTGCTTTTCCACAGTCTGAAGCGTGGGACTCACTCAGGTAAGAGACAGCAGGTCTCTGGATATAGCTTTACACCCAAAAAAGTTACAGAGATGGCTTGTTGTCTCATTTTAATGCTTCTAACGTTAAAAGTGTTGTTGGTGGTGAGAAACTGTGGCAGGGGGTTGGAACTAGATGAGCTTTAAGGTCCCTTCCAACCCAAACCAGTCTGTGATTCTGTGATATATTCTTTGAAACACGCCATGACATTGTGTTTTGCACTTCATTTTGTTTGTCACTATAACAATGTTGTACTCTTTATCTTGCTCCCACTACGTGACATCAGGTGGCTTTTCAGGAAATCTCCTCCGCTCAATAAAAAGGTGAGTGTTTAATGGGATTCAAATGCTGCCTGGGGGAACAGAACTGTTGCTGGAGTCCTACTGTAAAAGAAACAAGCAAAACACTGTAAGGAATGTATTATACACAAACCTCTGAAAGAGCACAGCTTCCTTTGGCCACTGTGCTCTGAAGTATGGGCTGTTTCTTCTGTGGTATAAACAGAGTAAGGAAGCGTGTTACTCCTGATTTGTACCAATGTATATAGACATGGGAAAGTCCACTGTATTATCTCCACAGGGATAGGTTCAAGCAGCTACTGGATAGTGAGAGGCAGAAACTCTCCTTTTCAGATGAATTTAGGAGGTCTGTGAGGTGTTGGGTTTGATTTAGTTTGCCTGATGCTGATATAGGTCACATCCTAAGGGATTTATTGTTTTCTCCTCTTGAAAAAGTAGTTATGAATCCTTGTCCCCTAGCACTGAACTTCAGACCAAATCCTGATTTGATCTTTAGCCCAGTCCTACACCTAAACCTAATTGTCAGGCAAATATAATCTTCTCCCACCTCTGATTAAAAGCTTTCCATCTTGATTTATGTCTTTGCCCTGAAATGAAACTACTTGATTTGTCTTCTGAATAATACAAAGATAGATAGAAAGCCAGCAAGAAAAACAGTGGAAAAGACAAGTCCATGAGGGGCAGAAGGGAAAAGTGAGGAAAATCTGTATTTAATGAACTTTATTTTTGTATGAAACTATATTGGGGAAAAAACACCACCAAAAAACCACAAACAAAACTCCCAAAACTGTCCAAATCTAAGCAGGCTGCTTCCAAATATGATCTCACTGAAGCATGGTGTGTGGTTCAGACACAGAACATATTTCTCCATTAACATAGCTGCCTATTTATCTTTTAGCTTGGCCAGAAACCAGCTGTTGGACAATCCAGCCATAGTTATCTATGCTACGATTGGGAATGACGTCTGCAACGGGTAGGGTGTAAATCAAATTAACAGTTATAGTACCATAAATGTGACTGCTTTGGAGTAGGGCTGGTTGCTTGGACAGTTATGTCTCATTGCTGTGCACCTGCCTGTGGTGGCATTTCTCTTTGCTACTCCTCTGTGCTGCTGGAAATACTGATTGTGGCCTTTCTCCTCCTTCCTCTGCACTTCTTCTGCCCCTTTCTCCTCCTTTGGCCCTTTTGCTCTCCTCCTTCTGCACTTCTGCCCCTTTCCCCTCCTTTGGCCCTTATTCTGCTCTTCTCTTTCCATACTTTTACCTTTCTTCACTCCTATCTCCTCCTGCTGCCCTCTTCCTGCTTCTGGAGTTTCCTCCTGCTTTTGCTATTTCCCTTTCTGATGTGCTTTTCAGGTTAGCTTGGAAAACCATCCCTTGCAGCCCGCTAAAAGCAAGTCACAGCCACACCAAGCAGCAGCAGGAGGTACTGTGGGTTAGTTCCCAAAGCATGACACCTAATGATGAGAAGCACAGCTTAGAAAAGTGGAGCCCTTCCAAGCACAAGAGGCCAAAGGAGCCCTGAGGAGGAGCTCAGCCCTGTACTGCAGTTAAGATGTAAATAATGGTACAAGCAGCATAAACTAAGCACAAGAAGGTTGAAAACAAAACAAGTTGCAACATTCTGCATTCATAGGAAGCATGTGAAGAAGAATAAGTAAGTAAGTGTGCAGTACCTTGAGATCCCAAGAGTCTCATCCAGAGCTTCAGCAGAGGGTGCATAGCATCCCCCATGAGTTGTGGAGGAAAGAGTCTTCCAGCCTCTCCTCCAGCCTTCTTATAGGATCTGCACAGGTGGCACCATTAGCTACATCAGTGCTTCAGGCTGTGAGTAATTGTCCCTGGAAAGGGATTTAATCCAGACACAATGGTCTGGGCAGGCTCCTTCCTTTCCCTTCTTTCCCTTTCCCTCCTTCCCTTTTCCTCCTTCCCTTGCCTTCCTTCATCTTGGCCAAAACATTACTAACATGCCAGTATTCCATCCCATGTGAAGAGCTGGACAATGACTGATACGGATGTTTGCAGAGGAGAAAGATAATGGAATTGGCAGCCTGTGTTTCACATTCACAGTAGTCTCCACACTGTGGTGTCCAAACAGGGGGGTTAGAAAAATAAAGACAGATGGCAATGGTATCTCTCAGCCCACTGAGGTGTAAATCTGGGACACAATGTGGGACACGCAGACCTGGAACAGGGAAATATCAGACAAGGAAATAATGAGCACCAGCAGGCACAAATGCTGTACAATTACTGCACCTATTAGTTAGTCTCCAGCCTCTCTTTCCCAGTTATGGCATCTGGTGGGCCATGCCCATGAACCCCATGCAGAAGGAGGGTTGAGAGCTGTGACTGGACCCTGTTGTAAGGGACTGGAGAGGATGTCTGTGGCAGAGGACAGCTGGAAAAGCTTCTCACTGATTGCACAAGGCTGGCTGGTCCCTCTGTGTTGTATCTGTGCACAGCTAAGGTACGCATGGCAATAGGACATCCAGGAGCTGTCTGCACATCCAAGGATGTTACTGTGGGTCTGTAGGGAGGCATGGAGTGCTCCCTAAAATACCAGATCCACTGCATCAAGAATCCTAACAGTAACGTCCACTTGCTATGCTCTAGTGGAAGGTGTCCCTGCCCGTGGCAGGGGTTGGAGCTGGATGAGCTTTAAGGTCCCTTCCAACCCAAACCAGGCTGGGATTCTATGGGTTGTTCCTCGGCCAGTTTTAATTTCATAGCCTGGCACACAAAGGAAACGTGAAGAAATGCAGTGAAATAAATGCCTGACTTCAGCAGAGAATGACAACAGAAAGAGAAGTTATGAATGTCAATTTTGGCTCACCCTGATGTGTTTACTTATGGCAGAGGCCTTACATCAGAGCAGTGTTTGGAAATCAAGTGCTGCAACACCTTCTGGCGAAATGAAGTAATTTAAGGGCAAAACCAGAGTCATAAGCACCATGCTTGGGTGGCTGTCACAAGGATAAACCTGCATCTTAATGCTGGTTTTCAGTTCTCTCTCACCAGAAATTCTCAGCTGCTTCAGCAGAACATGTTGCGTTGAGATAAATTTCTGGGTCCAGGGAACTCATCCAATTATTATTTTGTGTGCAAAACAGCCTGCTGAAGAATCCCAAATCTTTGCAGGGAACTGAACTTCAGGACTTGACTTCTCCCCCTGCCACAGCACTTACTAAATGCAAAGGGGAAGGATAAACTTGAGCTTGAAGAGGTTCAGGTCTGCCAATGAGCCACGAAACATGGGCATTCGGTCCATGTGGGGCACTATCAGAGCTATATCCAAGATCTATTTTGTCTTAAATATATCCTACCTCTTACATACCTTCTCTCCTCCATGTCTGTCCAGACTCCTCAGTGGTCTTCTGCCCTCCTGCAGAGCTGTGGTAAGAGGGGTAGGACACATGGGAGACAAAGCTATCTATCTTAGGTATTTCTACTTGGCATAATCAAAGAGCATGTTGAAAGTCAGCTATACAGAAACCCATAGGGGAAGAAGCCCTCCTTTCACCCATCAGTAGGGCACCTCTGTGTATGGAGCAGCAGAACCAGGAGGAGGTTCAGAGCTGAACCACAGAGGCTCATAGCCAGATACAGCACCACCATGCATTCCCCCTGAGGTGGATATTAGGGAGAGTCCATGTAACATAGTGCTCAGCAATAAAAAGGGAGAGGGGGGGATTTTAGGGGCCTTAACCATCTTTTGCTCAGGAACCGTAACATTAGTGTACCTATGGGAGGTGGTGAGTGATTGCCTTTGCATCACTTTTTTTGCTTGCTTTCTCTCTTCTCCTTATTGAACAATATCTTCTCCTTCACTTATTGAACAGTAACATTTACTTATTGTTTTATCTTAAAGCCCAAGTTCTTTTGCTTTCGCTCCCCTTTTCCTCTTCTCTCATCTCACTGTAGGGGAGAGGAAGCAAGCAAGCGGCTGTGTGATGCTTAGCTACCCACCAGAGTTAACCCTCAACATGAGGCCACTCATAGAAAAGGGATACAT